>NC_064646.1:143368242-143668242 GCF_023864345.2 Schistocerca serialis cubense
TTTCCAAGCTTGTATCCTTTTGAGCTTTCTAGATACGGACTTGAATCACGTCACGAACTGTCACACCTACACTCATACCCAAAATATCGATTGATTTATGCTAACTGGATATTGCCGTGTGGCTAGGGCCTCCCATCGGGTAGACCGTTCGCCTGGTGCAAGTCTTTCGAGTTGACACCACTTCGGCGACTTGCGTGTCGATGGGGATGAAATGATGATGATAAGAACAACACAAGACCCAGTCCCTGAGCGGAGAAAATCTCCGACCCAGCCGGGAATCGAACACGGGCCGTTAGATATCACATTCCGCCGCGCTGACCACTCAGCTACAAGGGGCAGACAACTGGATATTTAATCTCTATCAAGGAGAGGCCAAACCTTGTGAGCCACCTATTTCGTCGAGCTTCAGCAAAGTAGTCAGGGCCACTATAAAGTAACTACGCTTCTGTACTTGGAAAAAAAAAAGAAATACTGCCTGCGGCAATGTTTCCGTAAAGCTGTGTAATCAACATAACTGGAAAGCATAAACTGTGTTTCCCATAGTGACTTGTGGTGATGTTAATAACTGTACATAACGAAGCCCAAAGTTGTATACCATCTGATGGCAAAACTTCCTGGCAGATTGTAACTGTGTGCCGTACCGAGACCTTTGCCTTTCGCGGGCAAGTGCCCTTCCAGCTGAGTCACCCAAGCACGACTGACGCCCTCTTCTCACAGCTTTACTTCTGCCAGTTTGTAAGCGACTGGGCGAGCGGTTCTTGGCGCTTCAGTCTTGAACCGCGCCACCGCTACAGTCGCAGGTTCGAATCCTGCCTCGGGCATGGATGTGTTTGATGTCCTTAGGTTAGTTAGGTTTAAGTAGTTCTATGTTCTCGGGGACTGATGACCTCAGATGTTAAGTCCCATAGTGCTCAGAGCCATTTGAACCATTTGGAGAAGTCTCTGTGGCAATGACTGAACATTCCATCAATAGCCGGATCACAAAAACAAATGGTATTGCAGGCTGGAACAGATGGAGAAATCGGCCGTGTCAAAGCACGCGCTGGATTATCACCGACCACATAAAAATTCGCTGACACGCAAATTCTCGCTGTGGAGAAGAGTGACAGCGGCCGCTTGTTCAGTGAAGCCATAGAACTAGAGAAATATGACAATATCTTCAACAAGAAAGCGGAATGCCTCAAGCGGTACGCTATTCCTGTCATCTCCCTCACTTACGTTGTGAGCAGGTTTTCAAGCTTCAAGCGTTGTGAATTAAATGCATCACTACAGTTTCCGCACGTTTGTAATTCCTTGACCTGACTTTCGTGCCGGTTGTGTGAGTGGGTTTTGATGGACGTGGCAGGTGAGTCAAAGCCGGCAAAGAACTGTTACGGAGGTTTACGAGTTGACAGCCTGGACACGAACAGCGGACCCTCGGCCCTCGGTTGTCTGATCCCGCCGGCCGCAGCCGGCCTCGCTTCCACTTTCGCCGCTCGCTTTCCTGCGGCGTTTCCCCGCCCCCTGCGAAACAAAAGAAGAGCATGGTTCGGACTGTGGGACCGCTGCTCTGGGCTGGGAAAGTCCGCGCCGGCTCGACAAGCTGCGTAAACATGAGCGCTAAACGCCGGACACCTGTAGCGGCCCCCTCTCTGAACCAGCGTTTCTTCCCTCTTTCTTTCGTCAGTAATTTGCTAAATAAGTTGGCTATACTGCACAGCACCTGTAGGAGCTGCCCTTTCTCGTTCCCCTATTACCGCGTCCTCTCACAACCTCATCAGTCATCCCATAGGATTTTCTGCGTTTATTTCCATTCTGTATTTGTAAAAAGAAGGAAAAATAAGTATTAACGTATAGCAGACGACGAAGTCATAAGAACCTGCTCGTACAGAGTAACACGCAGCGCGCTGTCTTGCGAGACATGGAGGTTAGGCAGACGCTGATGGGATACACTGAATGTTTCACAATTCCTGTTATAGATTTCTACATCTACATCTACATCTACATCGATACTCCGCAAGCCACCTGACGGTGTGTGGCGGAGAGTACCTTGAGTACCTCTATCGGTTCTCCCTTCTATTCCAGTCTCGTGTGGACTCTAATCTCTCTGATTTTATCCTCATGGTCTCTTCGCGAGATATACGTAGGAGGGAGCAATATACTGCTTGACTCTTCGGTGAAGGTATGTTCTCGAAATTTTAATAAAAGCCCGTACCGAGCTACTGAGCGTCTCTTCTGCAGTCTTCCACTGGAGTTTATCTATCATCTCCGTAACGCTTTCGCGATTACTAAATGATCCTGTAACGAAGCGCGCTGCTCTCCGTTGGATCCTCTCTATCTCTTCTTTCAACCCTATCTGGTACGGATCCCACACTGCTGAGTAGTATTCAAGCAGCGGGCGAACAAGCGTACTGTAACCTACTTCCTTTGTTTTCGGATTGCATTTCCTTAGGATTCTTCCAATGAATCTCAGTCTGGCACCTGCTTTACCAACGATCAACTTTATATGATCATTCCATTTTAAATCACTCCTAATGCGTACTCCCAGATAATTTATGGAATTAACTGCTTCCAGTTGCTGACCTGCTATTTTGTAGCTAAATGATAAGGGGTCTATCTTTCTATGTATTCGCATTCCTAGCGTATGCTTAATAGATAAAGTTTTGATAAGGAATCGATGTCCGGAAATGTACCATATGACTGTAAAATAGGTCTCACGATCAGATCTCTCGCTTCAAGGTACGCACGCAGTGGAGACAATGAGCTCTGAACTCTCTTCTCCACGTGGTGCCATAGCATGGCCAATGTTGCGAGTACACTACGTGGGGTTCTCTCTTACGTGACGGAGGAAGTTCTCTACAGAACTGACGGTGCGGTGCGACTGTGGAGCACCACAGTCAACCCTAGTAGCTGCGAACGTACCAGTTTTTAACAGCGGTTTTTGTAGTCGGACGGAAATGGTGCGTGGTGTCGTAATTTCAACAGGGGTTGACGATTGTGCCCCTCCTCACTTTCTGTGCGTCCCGTGGAGCGGGAGATTTGAAAATTGTCCTGTTCTAAAAATTATTTCACATACAAACGGTTTATGTACACATCAGCAGATACTGGTAATAGGCCCATATTCTCTAAGACAGCCTGCAGGAAACAGTGCTCCCCTCGGTCAAATGCATCATCTAGGTCAGTCGCCACGAGGGCACGTTCTCAACGACACGCAGACGTGAGTGCCACATCTCTACAAGAGCTTGACGCCGTGTGTGCATTACTCCTACCTCCCAGACATGTTTGGTCGGCGTGAAAGGCATCCTTGACAGTACTGAGGAGGCGAGCACGAACTGTTTGGGCCAACAGCTTGTAGTCGGAGTTCACTAACGTCAACGGCCGGAAGTCTTGCGATCTGCATTCTCTCCATTCCGCTTTTGCACGGGCATTACCATGAACTCCACAAATTCGGGAGGGGGCGGGGCGAACGTTCGGAACCCGGAGTTAGAAGCACATCTGCCACCAAACTTCCCCCATCAGGTCAGAAAAGTGCTACAAAATTCAAGCGGAAGACCATCAGGCCCAGGGGAATTGTTTATCGCATCCTGTGACAGGCATGCGCAATTCTTCCTGTGTGACGGCCTCCGAGACTGTGCCATCTTCTTGTGCCCTACCAAAAGGCGGCAGGTCGTGCAGGACGTCCTCAACGTCAATGTCAGGCAGTTGGTCTGCTAAATAGAGACTGCGGTAATAATCTGTGATGACACAGGAGATGGCAGTAAGTGTCTTTGTACGTTACCCGTTCGCTGCAGTAACTGCTGTCATGAGTCGCCTCTTACGATGTCCACGTTCTCTGACGATACTGCAGAGAGAAGCACGTTCATTTGGGATCAAATCTTGCAGTCTCGCTCGAACCAGCATGCCTGCTTGTCTGCATGCCCTCTATAGTTCAATTCTTTTATCTTGGCGGCTCGCGCATGCCCGCCCAGACGCGGGAGATTGTTGCGTTGCCAGTTGCAAACGACGCACACGCCAACAGAAGCAGCGTCATAGTATAGTATAGTTCGCAAACTTACGTTTAAGGGGGAGCACGCAGTTTATGAAGTAAAGCCACCACGGCCGCATTAACCCTTTCGCTGCTACAGAGACGTGCTCCCCGCATTCCGCGCTGTGCGCGATTTTGTCATCACTGCACTGCTCGCCTGTGCAGACACATGGTGTTCAGACTGCTTTGACACACTTATCATTCGATTTCATAAAAACTATTTGGCCCAAAAATTTGATTTTTACACATCTTCTTGACTGATACCTTCCCCCCATAAATGACTTAATTTTGTTTCGATGTTCTACACAGTTATTGTGCGGCATTAAATGTAGTAAACCATTGCACGAAATTTTGAAGAGTTTGCAGAGGCAAAAGTCCATAGCGTATACTTCCCGTATGGTCGATTTTAGTTGCCACAGTGTTGAGAATGAAATGTGGACAAGATACATAAATTTCATATAAAATTTACTGTATAACAATATCTCATTTTATTTAAGTACCAGATAGGTATCATATGTAATATTGACAAATATTCCGTCTTTCGCGACTGTAATAAAAGTTTTATTTACACTGGGCGCGTTTGGCTTTATTTTAAAGCACTTCCATCAATCAAAAGGAAGTAGACAAAATACATAAAAAAACAAAACTGTGGACTTACAAAAACATTAGGACTTGAATATACTGTGTATCAGTGAAGTGCTCTGAGCTATGTCAAATATAATTTTTGTGTGTGGTACACACAAACAGCATTTATTTGCTAAAACACTGATCAGCCGACACAAACGTTGAATATTGTGTTACAGCAGCACAAAACTACGAAAGTTTACTTGGCAATGCAGGAGACAAAGTACTGTCCACTGAAGATGCTTCAAAAGAAAAAAACGTGTATGGTCTAAATAAGACGCTTATTACAGTTGCAGAAGAGGAATATATTTCAAATTCTGCTCTAAATAATACTTTTCATACTGTCCCAAAAGAATATATCTCAATATGAATAGTAAAACAGCGACTGCGGAAGAGAAGATATACAAACAAAACAGATAACATGAATATTGTATGTGTGCCTTTTCATTGTTTTTAATTGCTGTGAAAAGAAGTATTGGAGGACAAAATTAGAAAAACCGAAAACCTATTATGGTTAAAACGAAGAGGCAAAGCACTAGAAATTTCAATAAATTACATTCAAACGAATAAAATTCATGAAGTAAGACACTTCGATATTGTTTTTAAATAAAGAAAATATTAAACACCGATTATGGTTTGAATTCAGAACCTTTCCCTTAGCAGTCAAACACCTTAACCATTACACTAACACAGCTCGTCATTCAACAAAACTCCTGGAGGACTCTAAAATATCACGCAATATACCGAGAAACACTGTTGGTATGACTATAAATTACTCACGTTTCGTCAAAGTACAATAGGAAATAAACAATTACCGCTATTCTTTATTGCAAAAAAGTGGTTCGTGAGAATGATACAAACACTTTTCCTTGCTATCGCCTGAATTAGGAGGCTTATTGCTTGTTTGGTTTAATTAATTAACAGAATATGAAGTAATTGGTATAAAGAAAGCTTTTTCCAATCTTTCTATAAAAGAAAGTCTGCTATCAAGGCATTGCTTTTGCTCTATTACTTTATTTATGACTGAACGTTTCTAAAACTGAAGACACTCCTCCATGCTCTGCACTGCAGTCGAGCTCTGGCAACGTCGTTTTCTGTTCATTGGCTGACTGTGTTTTGTGACGTCAGATGCGCAGAACGAACCTAAACTCGGCCGCCGTCGTAAATGACGCGCACTTTAGCCTGGCAGCCGTGACGTGCAGGAGCCGTGCCCGTGACCGGTGGACAGCCGTTTGGTGGTCTGGTGAAGGTGGTTGCGTCGCTGGTTCTCTCAAGACCGCGCATTAAAACTCAGAGGACGATCGTTGCCAAAGCGTCCTGTCTCGGCCATACACCATGAGCATGCGGCGAATAGCCGGTTTGGCGCAGTGTGTCCAGCATCGTATCGCGGAACCCTAGGTACGATGTATTCGTATACATTTGTGCCAGGTACAAGTGACTGCTAGACGGCAAGCCGTTTCCCGGCTAAAGTTGGTGTTAGGAGGCTATGCTCCTCTACTACGGCTTGTCTGTTGTTGCGGCGGGTCACGGCGCTGACGAAGGCCTAATGGTCAGTGAATGCTGCCGGCCGTTGTGGCCGAGCGGTTCTAGGCGCTACAGCCCGGAACCGCACTGCTGCTACGGTCGCATGTTCGAATCCTGCCTCGGGCATCGATGTGTGTGCTGTCCTTAGGTTAGTTAGGTTTAAGTGGTTCTAAGTCTAGGGGACTGATGACCTCAGATGTTAAGTCCCATAGTGCTCAGAGCCATACTAGGAACTGTGGACGAAGGGCAACGGGCAGATTCCATTTTTCTAGATTTCCGGAAAGCGTTTGACACAGTGGCCCACTGCAGACTGTTAAAGAAGGTACGATCGTATGGAATAGATTCATAAGCATATGTGAGTGTTCATCAGAGGACTGAGGCTGAATTTCTCATTCGACAAACGGAAGACCATCAGCAGCATACTGAGTCGTCGTTTCATAAGCTGCTACTGACGTACTCTGTTGAGTGCCCCTGTAACGCTATAATTCACCAATGTCTACCGCTCACAAGGATACTGATGTTAAGGGAATTATTTACACAAATTGTATAAGACACGCCTTCTGATCGTTAAATGCAGCGTGTTCTCTTTTAATGCCTGACCGCATAAATAACTCAGTGACTGGCCCACCTGTTACTGTCTGGATACCAGCTGTTGCGACAGTAAATTCGACTGACCCTCAGACGGTATAATGCGTTGCACAATGTGCGTCTGTGCTGGCTGAGATCTGAAATGCCTGCGAACGCACCTGCGCCACGCACTGATCCGGTTTCGTGGGAGCGCAAGAGAAACGGGAGCACGCATGCCAGTACTGTAAAAAGAGGGCGTCTACGCCCCACTCAAGTGGTCGAAGCAATTCCAAATACAGGGGGTATCAAAAAGAATTGTCCGATTTGGCTCGTCTATGTTTCTGAAACTAATAAAAATATACAATTAATTTTGTTTTTTGATGAACGGGAAACTTTAAAAGTTTTTTTTTCCATACATTTTCATAGGTATTCAATATGCCCCCTTGAGGTGTAGGCATATGTCAATGCGGTATTCAGGTTGTTCCCGCACTGCAGCGAGCATGTCTTGAGCTGCAGCTTCTACAGATGCAGTCATGCGATGTCTCAGTTCAATCATTGTTGTTGGCAACGGAAGAACATAAACAAAGTGTTTTACGAACCCCCACAAGAAACAGTCACATACAGTCAGGTATGGTGACTTTGGAGGTCAGTAACGTAAGCCTAAATCATACGTTCCAGTGCGACTGATCCATCAAAAATGGTTCAAATGGCTCTGAGCACTATGGGACTTAACATCTGAGGTCATCAGTCCCCTAGAACTTAGAACTACTTAAACCTAACTAACCTAAGGACATCACACACATCCATGCCCGAGGCAGGATTCGAACCTGCGACCGCAGCAGTCGCGCGGTTCCCGACTGTAGCGCCTAGAACCGCTCGACCACTGCGGCCGGCGACGACCGATCCATCGTTCAGTAATCTTTTCATTTATAAATTCCTGCACTTCCAGATGCCAGTGTGGCGATGCCCCATCCTGTTGGTAAATGAAGTCGTTCGAATCAGTCTCCATCCGTGGGAAAAGAAAGTTCTCAATCATATCGAGATATATGTTTCCTGTAACACCTTTTCCCATGAAGCTGCACAAAACACATTAAGTTTTGGAGAGTTCCTCTCATGTTGTACAACTTAGTGCGGTTGTTCTGTAGCGCCGGCCGCTGTGGCCGAGCGGTTCTGGGCGCTTCTGTCCGGAACCGCGCTGCTGCTACGGTCCCAGGTTCGAATCCTGCCTCGGGCATGGATGTGTGTGATGTCCTTAGGTTAGTTAGGTTTAAGCAGTTCTAAATCTAGGGGACTGATGACCTCAGATGTTAAGTCCCATAGTGCTTAGAGCCATTTGAACCATTTTTTTCTGTAGCCCATATTCTCACATTATGATGGTTCACCTTGCCATTTAGATGGAATGTAGCCTCGTCACTAAACACTAAGAGTGGAATAAAACTTCCCAAGAACGAAATTACAGAACTCCACAACTTATTGTTTGTCATCTTCACCTAAGAACTTGCAGGAGCTGAATTTTGTATGATTTCATGTGTAAACGTCGACGCAACACACGCCAGACGGACATCGGGGGCATGTTGAGCTGTCGAGCTGCACGGCAAACGGATTTCTCTGGACTCCTTGCGAAACTATAGTGGATGCGTTCGACGTCTGTGCCAGACACTCCGCGACGGCCCGGCGATTTGCCTTTACACAAACAACCTATTTCTGGGAACTGTCCATGCCATTGTCTAATGTTCCGTGCTGTAGGAGGATCCACACCATACCTGGGACGAAAGTCACGCTGAACCGTTGTTACTCACGCGCACTGCGCAAAACGTAGAACACAAAACGCTTTCTGTTGTCCCGCTACCATTTTCACTACAACTGAAGTGGGCGCACACTGCTGCTACCTAGCAGGAACCATGTAAAACTCGAGAGTTCGCTCTTTCCAACAGTACATTGTTCACGCACATATCTCAAATATCATAATAGTTAGGAATTTTTTTAAATCGGATGATTCTTTTTGATACACCCTGTATAATAAGCAGAGACTATGCATATTGTTGTGTTATCTTTCTGGAGACAAGAAGCAGTCTTATTTCTTTTCCTGTTAGTACCTTTATTCATTTGACATAAGCAGCTCACATCAATCTCAAGACAAGGTTCCGGTTACACAAGGTAGGAAAAATAAAAACTGACTCAGAAAATAGTTACAGTAAGACTGGCGCTTTATGCACCCACGATCTACGGATAGAGTCTTTTACTAGTAATCAAAGCGTCCCTAGCTTCCGTGTTAGAACCTCGCCTGCGCTTAAATTCTGAATAAAAGTCATCAGCAATGAATGCGTAGACTGCCGTCGTAAGAAGTCACCTTCGGTCTGCCAACGGCCTTGTCAAAGAAGGCGAAGGAGCGGACAGAGGTTCAGGGCACTCTCTTGCTCTTGGGGTGAGGATGAATCAACATTGATCAACGGCTTGAGGATGCAGAGCCAATGGAAATCACTGCATTAAAAGCACGTAAAACGTATCAACAGCACATGTGACCTGTCATTTGAAACACTTTGTGATGATCTCTCTATTGACAAAAGACTGCAGACCAACCCCCCAATCGGATCTCCGGAAGCGACTGCCAAGGCGGAAATGGCTAGGAGAAAAAGATTGAATAATCAACGAAAAGCAACGTCCTATGAATCGGGGCGTGGAATGTCAGAAGTTTGAACGCGGTAGGGAACCTAGAAAATCTGAAAAGGGAAATACTAAGGCTCAGTCTAAATATAGTGGGAGCCAGTCAAGTGAAATCGAAAGAAGAAAAGGATTTCTAGTCAGTCTTGTGTACCGTAATATCAAGAGCAGCAGAAAGTGGTATAAAGGAAGCAGGACTCGTTAGAAACAGGAAGGTAAGGCAGAGAGTGAGTTACTGCAAACAGATCAGTGATTGGGTTGGTCAGAACAGACAGCGAATCAACACCGACAACAGTACCTCAGGTATAGATGCAGACATCGCAAGCAGACGATGAAGAGAAATATCTGAGGTCCCTGAATGGATAGTTCAGTACGAAAAGAGAGACGAAAATCTAATAGTCATATGGAATTGGATCCCTGTTGTATGGGAAGGAGTATAAGAAAGGGTTACGGGATAATATGGCCTTGGTAGTAGGAGTGAGAGAGAGAAAAGTTTGAGTTCGGTAATAAATTTCACCTGTTAACAGCGAATACTCTGTTCAAGAATCACAAGAGGAGGTGGTAAACTTGGAAAAGACCGCAAAATACGGGAAGATTCCAGTTAAATTACGTTATTGTCAGGCAGAGATTCCGAAATCAAATATTGGATAGTAAGGCGTACCCAGGAGCAGACATAGGATCGGATCACAGTTCAGACTGATGGAGAGCAAGCTGAAGTTTAAGAAACTAGTCCGAAAGAATCAATGCGCAAAGAATGAGATATGGAATTACTAAAGAATGAAGAGATACGCTTGAAGTTCTTTGAGGCTTAAGATAGTGCGAGAATGAATAACTCAGCAGGCAATATAGTTGAAGAGGAATGGACATCTCTGATAAGGGCAATCATAAAAGTTGGAAAGAAAAGCATGGGTACAAAGAAGATAACTGCGAAGAAACCCTGGGTAACTGAAGAAATACTTCAGTCGATGGACGAAAGAAGAAAGCACAGAAACGTCCAGGGAAATTCAGGAACACAGAAATATAAGTCACTTGGGAACGAAATAAATGGCAAGTGGAGGAAGATCAAGTGAAATGTCTGTACGAAAAATATAAAGAAACCGGAAAAAATGGTTGACGAAAGAACTGATTCAACAAACAGAAAAGTTAAACAACCTTTGGTGAAATCAAAAGCAAGGATAGTAGCATTGAGTGTTATGGGTATTCCACTGTTAAATTCAGAGTAGATAGCGGATAAATGGCAAAAGTAAACTGAATGCCTCTATGAGGGGGAAGGCTTGTCTTATGACGTGATGGAAGAGGCAACAAAGGTGAACAGGCAACAGAGAGCGGATCCAGACTTGAAGCAGAATTTAAAAGATCTTTAAATGACTTGAGATCAAGTAAGGCACAAGGCATAAGTAGCACTCCATCAGAATTTCTGAAATTATTGGAGGAAGTGGTAACGAGACGATTATTCACGTTGGTTTATAGAATGTATGAGACTGGTGATACACCACCTGACTTTCGGGTAAACATCATCCATACAGTTCCCAAGATAGCAAGAACCGACAAGTGCGAGAAGTATCGCACAATCAGCTTAACAGCTCATGCATCCAATTTGCTGACAAAAACGATATGCAGAATAAAGGAAATGAAAATTGGGGACCTGTTAGACGACTGTCATTTTGGCTTTAGGAAAGATAAAGGCACGAGAGGGGAAGTTCTGACTTTGCGGTTGATAATGGAAGCAAGACTAAAGAAACATCAAGACACGTATGTAGGAGTTGTCGACCTGGAAAGGCGTTCGGCAATGTCAAATGGTGCAAGACGTTAGAAATTACGAGAAAAATAGGAGTAAGCTATAGGGAAAGACGATTAATATACAATAGGTACAAGAGCCAAGAGGGAACAGGAGTGTAAGGCCAAGACCGAAGTGCTTGGATTAAAATGGGTGTAAGAGAGGATGTAGTCTTTCACACGTACTGGACAATCTCTACATGGAAGATGTAATGACGAAAATAAAATCGAGGTTTAAACGTCGGATTAAAATTCATTGTGAAATGACGTCAATCATATGATTCGCTGATAACATTCCTATCCTCAGTGGAAGTGAATAAGAATTACAGGATGTGTGGAATGGAATGAACTGTGTACTTAGTACAGAATTTGGGTTGAGAGTAAATCGAAAAAAGACGAAACTAATGAGAAGTTACAAAAATGAGATTAGCCAGAAATCTGACATCAAAACTGGTTGTCACGAGGTTAAGAATTATGCTACCTAGGAAGCACAATAACGGAGGACGGAGGGAGGACATAAAAAGCAGGCTAGCACTGGCAAAAAAGGCGTATCTGCCCAAGAGAAACATACTGGTGTCAAACATAGGCCATAATCTGAAGAAGAAATCTCTGAGAATGTACTTTGGGGCACAGCACTGCATGGTAGTGAAAAATTCACTATGGTAAAACTGGAAAAGAAAAGAATACAAGCATTTGAGATGTGGTACAACAGAAAAATATTGAAAATTAGGTGGACTGGTAAGGTGAGGAATGAGGAGGTTTTCCGCAGAAACGCAGAGGAAAGAAGTGTATGGAAAACACTTAAATAGGAAGGGGTAGGATGGCAGTATAAGGCGTCAGGGAATAAAAAAAAAAGGTTCAAATGGCTCTAAGCTCTATGGGACTATACATCTGAGGTCATCAGTCTCCTAGACTTAACTACATAAACCTAACTACCTTAAGGACATCACACACATCCATGCCCGAGGCAGGATTTGAACCTGCGACCGTAGCAGCCGCGTGGTTCCGGACTGAAGCGCCTAGAACCGCTAGGCCACAGTGGCCAGCCATGAGGGAATCACCTCAGTGGTACTAGAGGGAACTGTAGAGCGTAAAAACTGCAGAAGAAGACAGATTGGCATAAATCCAGCAAATGTCTGAGGACATGGGTTGCAAGTGCTACTCTGAGATGATATGTTGTAGCAGGAGAGGAAATCGTGACGAGCCGTATCAAACGACTTGTTAATGAAGATAACAGAAAATGCTGTTATTGGCCAGCGTTGACATCGATGTAGCGCTTTGCTCATCAAACTGTGAACACGTGAAGCAGCTCAGCTCTGAGGGTTAGCAGCAGTGGCGTATCCAGTGTCCTGCTGTATCTCTTCCAGAGTGCGACTTTTCGATTTGTCACACAGGTAATAATCACAGGGATAGAGATGAAGCGATCGAGGTTGCCTGTGGACTGTAATACGCCAGCTGATTGTCCTCACCTCACGTATTCCTCGTGCACTCGTGACGAGGTTGTCCAGGTGGTCTGTGCTACTGTCTGGCTAAAATTATCGATACGTATGAGTTGATACATATACAGAGTGTTTCCGTAAGAGCTTGTAACAGTGTAACCGGACACAGAAAATGCTCAGCTGAACAATTTGAGGTAGGGGACCTGGGATCGGGGAAGCCAGCTTGAGGAGGTATGGAAGAAAACTAGTGTACCACTTCGTCTAGCATTACTGTTTTCCAGCTTATTTACAACGGACATGCGTACAAGTTTACACGTACTGTGCTGTTTATTTACGTGTATATTCTTTATTTGCTGCAAGGAAACAAGGAAGAAGAGCCTGATGAATAGGAAGCCTGAGGGCTACCTGTGCTTGGGGTTCGTGTAAAGAGTTCTACTTGAGTTGTTGGAGAACGTACTCTTCGCTGTTCGTGAGATAATGTGGATGCAACTGCAGTGTGGATGTCCGCAACAATCTCAATGGCCGACCTCTGTGGCCGAACGGTTCCAGGCGCTTCAGTCCGGAACCGCGCGACTGCTACAGTCGCAGGTTCGAAACCTGCCTCGAGCATGGATGTGTGTGATGTCCTTAGGTTAGTTAGGTTTAAGTATTTCTAAGTTCTAGGGCACTGACGACCTCAGATGTTAAGTCCCATAGTGCTCAGAGCCATTTTGAACCAATATCAATGCTGTATTTCCTGGTCGGTGACTTAGAAGGGGCGGTCCTATTCCATGGCCTGCGAGGTCAACTAACCTGAATCCCCTTGATTATTTCATATGGTGATATCTAAAGTCACTTGTGTGTGAGATCCCAGTGGGTAAGGAGATGGAATTAGTTGCCAGAATTGTAGCTGCCTGTGACGTGATTCGAAACACAACAGGGCTATTTGCCAGGATGCGTCAGAATCTTGTTCGCCGACGTCATGCTTGCATTTGAGGTTGATGACCGTCAGTGTTAGCTCATTCTGTAAGTTATAGTATAAACGGTACGTTCATTGTGTCAATGATGTTATTTACAGTTAACTGTAAGTAACGTAAATAAAAAAGTACACAGTAATGTGATTTTATTCCTATTACCTCTCCGACCCTAGGTTCCCTACCTCTATGTCCTGTTAAAGTTTTGCACACTCGTACGAAAACATCCTGTATCTGTGTCCAGTTTCTGGGCACAGATTATGCAACGTCTCTTCAAAGTACTGATCGGGATTTGCTTATACATAATGGCGAATGTAGTGTGAGTTCTCATATCGTGAGAGTCTGAACTAGGCCTCATGTGAAAAAACTAAAAATTGGTGATTTATAAGTTGTGATTTCAGTCCACTCACCGGCAGAAGTCAACACGCGGGAGTTCGTATGAACGCTTTAACTCATGCACAACAGTAAATTTGTAGGTATATGGATGCAAGACCTTTTTGACAATGTTTCGACACGGCGATTGTTTAATTCTCACTTGAGAAGAAATACGACGTAGAGATTTCGTCGGACTTTGCTGCAGGCGTTACTTCGGCCGAGCGATGTTTTCTGGTGTTCGAAGAATTTGTGGATAGTTATTTTTTTAGTAGCTACAGAGACCGTTTCGTGCCGCTTTGCCACTGCATTCTACATTGCAGATTTTGCTGGAAGTTGTGCAAAAACACTTCCAATTTTTAACTCCTGCGCAAACAGTTCCGCAGTTGTTCTCCACGAATATTGCTTCACGTAACACTCGACAGCGAATACGCACTGTTATCTCGTGAACACGATTTTGTGTTGCTTTCGCCTGGTCGCTAAACAAATCTACTCTTCTGACTCACTCAAACGTAGTGACACATAGAAGTATTGGGGCAGAGCATGTGAGAGATGCGCATCCACAGACTCTTGACACCAACCGATTGGTGCATCGAAATTACCGTTTCCAACATTTTTGCTACTAGCAGTTTTATTATTCATTAACAACAGTCAGTTTCGCATCAGATTTATAAATGAAATCCGGACCAATTTGTTTTGCACACCTTCTACATGATGGTTTAACTTCCTCTTAAAAATTCCTTCGCGATGTAAATTGCACTGGGAAAATAGGCGTTTAAATGGGGACTCTTATCCGAAGAAGTATTGTCTCTGTTCCATCCTCCTGAATATAGTCCATCATTTAAGGGGGAGGAGAAGAGTCTCCAAATAGAGATTTTAATTCTCTTTTCGTGTGTCCATTAGTACTGGTCTCTATCCCTGCAACAATTGGTTTAAATATAGTACGCACAGGAGAATAGGCAAGTGCTTTTCCATGTTTATTCTTCGCAAACTGATGCTCTCAGTATACCTATCCAGATCCTATCTACTCGTTACCATCTGTAATTTCTACGAATTTCTATAGGCAATTCCAAGACACCCAGTATTTTTGAGCAAAGAAGTTTTAAAATATCGTAAATCTGACTAAATTTAAGTCCGTTGAGATATGTTTGTCCACTATTGAGGTTTTTGGTCTTCATATGCAGTCTTAAATGGGGACCCTTACAGGATGCAAAACCTGGAGCTAAGTGAATGAGATGATACTAGTCCCATCGTTTCAAAGACGGAATGGGGCTGCACAGATGTATAGCTAGAAATATCTTGACAAAGATGAGTTTGCAACGTCTCTAATTTTTTCCATTTAACCAATTTACTGCACAACAGTCCTCCACAAAATACGAATAACACTAGAACATGAAATTACGAATTTTAAAAACTCTGTTTAGCAGCTGCAAACAGTCCTAAGGACGCCTTGTTGCAGAAGTGTTAAGAGTCTGAAACATTCTTTTCCAAAGTGTCGTAAATCATGTGGCAGCAATATTACTGAAGTTCATTTGTTTAGTGACATAGCGATGTGAAGCAAATGTATATTATTACATACTTACGTAAAGGCTGGTCGAAAGGAAACTTGCGATAAGTGTGATAAAGTAATCTAAACAGAAAAAAGATCATTAGGGACAGACACTATTGGGTGTGAAAGCAGCTTACGCTGACGCGTAACAGCAACGGTTTGTTTGTGTGTCAAAGCTGCATATGTGGTTAGTGACACCAATGAACTGTTCAATGTCTAATTTAATTTGTAAATCTTGTACAACAAATGTGCTATATGTTCTCGCAAATACGGACCCCGTTAGATTTTCACAAAGCGAAAGCTATAATGTAAGTACTCTATAGATAAGCTCTCTAAGTCGGTAATAAACTTTATTACATTACACAGGAGAAATAAATAGTGCTTGGCTGTTCTGCTAAGTCAAAACTAATAAAAGATATGTTTAGAGATTATTATGCTATTTCTCTGTGTCTGTTGCTAAGTCTCAGCTGCTGTTACAAATAACTACCCCAAAATTGCAGATGAGAAAGCGCTAGTGTCGCAAACAGAAGAGTAAGGCTGTAGCAATTGGAATCAAAGGAGGTGAGAGATAAAGGAGCATGTTTAGAATGAGATTCAAGGCTTACGTACGGACCACTACTCAGCTGTATGCGTAGATATCAAGACTACATTTACATGTTAACTCCTCTGACTATTGGTTATTCTTGGTCCTGAGGTATTGCTTTCCACCATTTTCAGTCTCTTCTTTCATTTGTTCTGATACTTCAAAGCATCATACTGACATCAGACTGGGAATCCATTACACATAGTATCCACCGTCCAACGTCTGGTGCAGTATGTAAAAGAGAAATCAAAGGATGAGCTTCAGAAGAAAGGAAATAACAAAGCTATAGTAGATTGCAATTATAAGTGGAAAACACATACTGTGGCTCTTCTCTTAGTTCGTTAGCCAGTTTTTGGCTTACAGTCTACCATCAGTCATCAGAGAGAGTTTGGGGATTACAGCCCATTCTCAGGCGCTCATTCTCGTTCATATCAGCCACCAGTGGACAGGGTGTCTCTTGGGAGCTGGGCTGGTTCCGGAACTACACTACTGGCCATTAAAATTGCTACACCACGAAGATGACGTGCTACAGACGTGAAATTTAACTGACAGGAAGAAGATTCTGTGATATGCAAATGATTAGCTTTTCAGAAGATTCACACAAGGTTGGCGCCGGTGGCGACACCTACAACGTGCTGACATGAGGAAAGTTTCCAACCGATTTCTCATACACAAACAGAAGTTGACCGGCGTTGCCTGGTGAAACGTTGTTGTGATGCCTCGTGTAAGGAGGAGAAACGCGTACCATCACGTTTCCGACTTCGGTAAAGGTCGGATTGTAGCCTATCGCGATTGCGGTTTATCGTATAGCGACATTGCTGCTCGCGTTGGTCGAGATCCAATGACTGTTAGCAGAATATGGAATCGGTGGGTTCAGGAGTGTAATATGGAACGCCGTGCTGGATCCCAACGGCCTCGTATCATTAGCAGTCGAGATGACGGGCATCTTATCCGCATGGCTGTAACGGATCGTGCAACCACGTCTCGATCCCTGAGCCAACAGATGGGGACGTTTGCAAGACAACAACCGTCTGCACGCACGTTTGCAGCGGCATGGACTATCAGCTCGGAGACAGTGGCTACGGTTACCCTTGATGCTGCATCACAGGCAGGAGCGCCTGCGATGGTGTACTCAGTGACGAACGTGGGTGTACGAATGGCAAAACTTCATCTTTTCGGATGAATCCAGGTTCTGTTTACAGCATCATGATGGTTGCACCCGTGATTGGCGACATCGCGGTGAACGCACGTTGGAAGCGTGTATTCGTCATCGCCATACTGGTGTATGACCCGGCGTGATGGTATGGGGTGCCATTGGTTACACGTCTCGGTCACCTCTTGTTCGCATTGACGGCACTTTGAACAGTGGACGTTACACTTCAGATGTGTTACGACCCGTGGCTCTACCCTTCAATCGATCCCTGCGAAACCCTACATTTCAGCAGGATAATGCTCGACCGCATGTTGCAGTTCCTGTACGGGCCTTTCTGGATACAGAAAATGTTCGACTGCTGCCCTGTCCAGCACATTCTCCAGATCTCTCACCAATTGAAAACGTCTGTTCAATGGTGGCCGAGCAACTGGCTCGTTACAATACGCCAGCCACTACTCTTGATGAATTGTGGTATCGTGTTGAAGCAGCATGGGCAGCTGCACCTGTACACGCCATCCAAGCTCTGTTTGACTCAATGCCCAGGCGTGTCAAGGCCGTTATTACGGCCAGAGGTGGTTGTTTTGGGTACTTATTTCTCAGGATCTATGCACCCAAATTGCGTGAAAATGTAATATATTTGTCCAATGAATACCCATTATCATCCGCCTTTCTTCTTGGTGTAGGAATTTTATGGCCAGTAGTGTCGGTATGTGTACCAGTTTCTGTGGCTCTTCAGCGTATTTTCCTTACCATATCAGGTGTACGTAACATCATGAGACGCTAGGCAGTTGTCATAATATTTTGGCCAGTCAGTGAATTTCGCGTGGCTCCTGAAAGACTGCAGGCACTGGCGCTGCCTCTGGCGCCAGTGCACTGGAAGAAAGCGCCTCGGCGCGCCAGAAGCGTGTCAGGAATGCGCGCGCAGTCTTCCCAGGGGCGGGGCGCTCCGCACACTCTCCGGAGCAGAGTGCAGTCACTCGCCGTCAGTGATCTCAGCCGCGTCTGCTGCCTCTGGGAGCAGCGGCTGGTGCCGCCGGCCCCACATCGCCTGCCGCCCGCTATGCTCAAACACCCAGCGGCCGCCTCGCTGCTCGCCCGCTACTGCTACTGCAGCTGCCTGGTGAGTCCTCACCTCCCCTGCTGCCTCTGGCCGCAGGCGCTAACCAGCTCTCATTGTCTGCCCGCCGCTATGCGTGGCGCGTCCTACATACTCCCAGGCGCCGTGGCCTCGCTCGGTGCTAAAAGTGAGGACGGAGCGTGCAGATTCGTGACTGGCTTACTTCGTAAGGGAGAGCGTCGTACAAGAATGGTGTAGTCCCGGTGATTAGAGTGGTTCGGCATCGATGAAATAGAATTACAGAGTAATGAAATTATGAGAGACAATTGCTGCCTAGTATTTACTTTCAGGAGACAAAATACTTAATTTCTGCGGAGAGGCGTGCATAAAATTAAAAGTAATTATATTATGTCAGCTTTCAGGTGATGGTGGTAAGTTCCTGTAGGACCAAACTGCTGAGGTATCGGTACAGCTTGTAGGACTATTAGTTCCCTTTTACAGGGAAGAGAGAGAGATAGGTTGAGGAAGGTTAAAAAGGAAGGTCACTCAGACTCCACCTGTTGAGGGTCCCTCTCATTCTACGCGCCGCCCGTTGTGGCCGAGCGGTTCTAGGTGCTTCACTCCGGAACCACGCTGCTCCTACGGTCGCAGGTTCGAATCCCGCCTGGGACATGGATGTGTGTGATATCCTTAGGTTAGTTAGGTTTAAGTAGTTCTATATTCTAGGGGACTGGTGACCTCAGATGTTAAGTCCCATAGTGCTCAGAGCCATTTGAACTATTTGAAACTTTCTACGTCTGAGTAGTATGCCCTTCCCCTTTAACCTTCCTCAACCTATCCCTCATCTTTTCCGGTAAAAAGAGCTGGTAGTTTGAAAGCTAGGATAGTATCGTCACTTTTACGTGTGCGTGTTGGCAGTATTAAGCCTACGATTGTATGACCAAGCGGCGATATGAACTAATAATGTTTTCTTGAGTTTCCAGTAGGTTGTAGGGGTTAAATATCCTTTCCTTTTCGAACGAGTACTCTTTATCCATTCTCAAACGATGACTGACAGTGGCCAAGGAGCACTAGTCCAAAAGCTCGAGGATATTTAAATACCTGATCTGGCTTTCAGTACTAAACATTTCATCTTCTGAAGGCGTGTATACATTTATATTATTTATGTTCTTAAGGTTATCAATACAACCATTGGCTATTCGATTTAGTTTGATGTAATTGTCACTTCCTATCCTCTTCTCTGTGTCTTCCAAATACTTCTTCCTAGACCAACCTCATCTTTTCTTTCCCAGCACATTCCTTTAAAGAATGTTTGTGATGAACTTATTGTCTGATGACATGTCCAACAAATTTTACTTGTCTGTCCTCTGTTTCCTTTAATATCTCCCCTTTTCGCTGACTTCCCTTAAGACTTCCATTTTGGTTTTTCTTTCCATCGAACTCGCTCTCGGTATTTTTCGCTGTATCCACATTTCATCAGCTTCAAGCTGATCCGTTGCCAGTTTACATTAAGTCAGACTTTCACTTCCATAGAACAGTGTACTCCATGAAAATGATTTTGCAAAGTTTTTTCTGACATTTGTGTACATACGTTTCCTGGCCAAAACATTTTCTTAGCAATAAATACTTGTTTTGCCGATGTAATACTTCAATTAAGCGTCTATTATCCTCTGACATTATACTACCCAGATAGTAAATTTGTTTCATTTGATCAAATTCTGACGTTATCGATTCTTATAGTGGTTTCAATTTCGTCCATATTTTTCCGTAATACCATTCCATTCCTTTACCTTTTTCTTCGCTTTTAATATCCACAGTTTAACAGTGTCTGACAGTGTTTGCAGCACTCTATTTCTTTTTAAAGGGTTGAATGTGAATCTGCAGCTATTACAAAGTCGTCAGCATATCTAATACAATGCACCCTTTCACCACCAACTTTTGTTCTCTTTGCCTTCTCCATCTTCATCTGGATAGCTTCCTCAATTAAAGCGTTTAATAAAGATCGAGATAGGGGACATCCAATTTTAACCCCTTTTCTATTCCTGGCCTGTTCTTCTACGTTATTTGTGTTTGAGTTTTGGTTCTGATACATTTGATTAATCAATCTTCTATGAGTCCAGTAAAGCCCTATTTTCTTCATAACTCAACAGACTAGCTCTCAGTACTCTTTGCTCAAATGGTTCAAATGGCTCTGAGCACTATGGAACTTAACATCTGAAATCATGTCCCCTAGAACTTAGAACTACTTAAACCTAAGAAACCTAAGGACATCACACACATCTATGCCCGAGGCAGGATTCGAACCTACGACCGCAGCGGTCGCGCGGTTCCAGACTGAAGCGCCTAGAACCGCTCGACCACACCGGCCGGCAGTACAATCTGTCAAAATAATTTTCTGAGCCAATGAAAGCATGGTAAGTCTAACCATCCATATTCATCCTCCTCTCCAATAGCATGCTCAAAGCCTAAATTGTTTCTTGAGTGCCTGTGCCTTCTCTAAATCCAAATGTGCCTTCTGAGATATACTTATCTAGCTTTCCTTTTATCCACATTTAAGTATACTAATGAATATTTTATGGGCATGTGATAACAGTGATATCGTTTTAAAATTGGTGCAGTCTTACCTGTTTTCGATATGGAAATAGCTCTGCAGTTCGTGGAGTATTTTGGCATGAGTCCTCTTTCTTAGCAATCATTTATTACTCTGAATAACTGGTCGTTCATGTTGTTACCGTACTTTTTCACCACTTACGTACCAATTGGTGTTTTCAATTAGATTATTTTCATTCTTGAATTTCTGATCTCGCACAGTTCCTTTGTGTATTCTTTCCAATGGCACACATTGGCCACCAATTCTCTCATAACTGTATAGCTTTCTTCAGTGAATTTTCCTTTTGACAGACTATCAGAACAATACTGATGAGTTAGTCTGCTGTCGTCTTCCGCCTAGCAGGCATTCACGCTATGCGGTACTGATCCAAACGAATTGCCTAATTTTTCCAATACATTTGGTTATCTGTGCCCGTAATTCTATGGAATGCATAACCAAAAAAAAAAACGAGTAGAGTTTCTCTTAGCGGTCTTTTCGAAATGTAAGCCATTATGGGTTCGGCTTTTCTCGCAACAATATCCATGTGTAAGATTATATCGGTGTTCGTACCGCGTCACGTCTACGTTAAAATGGCGTTTTCGAAGATATTCACTATCATCTTTGTTATTCAGCCTCTGACGACGAAGAGAATCTCGGAAAGCTTGAAGTTTTACTCTGGCAAGAAGCTTCTCAAATACTGAGATGTATGCATGTAAGCCATTAAATTTGAAGTCGCAATATATCTAAAATTCACTTCAGATCATGGAAAATCTGGGGGATCCCGAATAAGGATTATAGCACTGCTTTTCACTAAATAAAATTCCTGTTTCTTCACAACTTTGCCACCTCTCTTGATCTACGATACAAAGAGATCAGTAATTTAGGTTGGTATTTGTATTTACGTGAGGTAGTTGTTGTACATGTTTTATGACTTGTGCCTTGTTCCAGGTTGGGCCTGGTTACCTTTGTGAGTTTATTTTTCTATACATTTATGGTAATGTAGCTCGGTGGCTTCGGGGGTAAAACCCGGTTGTAACGCGGCCGGCTCTGAGTCCACATTAAACTGTAGATCTCCCCCCCCCCCCCACCGTCCCCCATCCCCCACGACTGAGGTTCGAGTCCTCCCTCGGGCATGGGCGTGTGTGTTGTCCATAGTGTAAGTTAGTTTAAGTTAGATTAAAAAATGACCTCAGCAGTTTGGTCCCATAAGACCTTACCACAAATTTCCAAAAAAGGTCGGAGGAAGACAACGGCGTAAGACCTCTTATAAGGCCATGCGTAGTAAAACAATGTGAGGTTCAATTCAAATTTCAGATTTAGTAGAACTTTACCATTGCCTTATGTTAATGGTAGCGCCATCCCGCAAGGATAGTTTATAGTATTATTTTCCAGTATAGTCACTTGCAACGAACACCTAGTTACGAACATAATTTAACCTGTACGTCACTACTAGCACTTTTTCAAACATACAGTGTACTAAAACAGAGGGCGCGTATTCGGAAGGAGTCGCGTTCAGACATCAAGCTGAACGTCCTGATTTGCGTTTCTCTGAAACACTTCAGAGAAACATGTGAATGGTTCCACTGAAATTACCGCATTCGTTTTACTGTAGCGTCCCTTCCCAACTAATTCTCCGTCTATCAGAGTCTATTAATCCGTTAGACAACGATCCGGAATTAAATGGTAGCCCATCATCCCGCCCTTATCCAATAATTATAACAGTAATCTGACATAATGCTGTGCTGCAGAAACTGTTCTGTGTTTATACTTTATTCAAGCACGTGCGTATTGCTTTTTTTCCCTTCTGCCAAAGAATGTATGAATTCCCTGCATAAGTTTACTTCGATGTATTTCATTATTCATGGGCTAAGCTAAATTTTTCAACCGTTATGCACCTTGTTTTCATCCGATTAGCAATACTAATGTTTGCTGGGAAACGATTTCCCGAATTTGCAATAGAACGAGCTTTTACCTACTTTCATCGATAATGTCTGGCGAACATTCCTCCAGTATAACATTATTCTATACGTCAGAAGCACTTTCACCCGTTTCACAGATACCGCATTTCTACTTAATTTGTAGTATGTGGATTGAATACTGCACAGAAAAGAATTACCATTTGCACAATGTGCTGAATCAATTGAAATTACAAGATCGCGTGCTTTGTTCGAATGTCGTTGTAATTGTAAACAGAGCAACAACGTTCGTAGTCGTAGTATCCTGATTCCGTGAGATGCAGCATTATATCAGAAAGTGTGCTTAGTAATTAGTAACGGCTCAAGGACTGTAATTCTTTTGAATGAAGGCTACAGTTTAAAGTCCCGCTCACAAAGAGGTCATTACAGGAAAAATAATTTGTCGTTTCATTTGATTTCGCCCACTGAGGTAATGACAATGATTTTCCATGTGCTGTTCGATCAAAATATTGTAAATTAATTGGAAAGTCGGCATCTGTTAGAGTCGAAAGTGCTTTTCGATGCCTTGAACAATATTTTACTGGAGGTACGTTTCCCAAACATTATCGAGAAGGCAGGTAAAGGCTAGTGATGTCTCCTTTATTTTCTTGGTACGACCAAAGGCGATTCGCTAGTTTTGGGCACGGAGAAAATTGTTGCCAAACATTCACAGGTATTTCGATGTCTCTTTTACCATCGGCCTTACTGCATTTTGTTCAAAGACGAGAGTCATCTTCCTTTTTTATCTATTTCGACGTGAAAAGCTATTTTCGCTCATCGGTCAACTGTCGTGTGTGGCAAAATACCATCAGATTTAAATCGCCAATAACTGCGAGCCTAGTAATGCAAAACCAATGTTTGTACCGACAATGGGTAGTCCATATCTGTTCTGCTGGCCATGCAGTATTTGTTTTGTTATGACGTCACCGCACCAGTGTAGACGCATGCAGCTGATCGGTACGAATTACTTTCGTGCTAAGTTATAGACTGGTGTAGCGAGAAAACGGGTTTAGCTAGGATACTGAATCAGGTGTTCCTGTGAAGAGCTTGCGGAGCCCTACTACGTCTCAAAGTGAGACGGTAAAAATACTACGAGGAATATAAGCGAAAATCGGTATTAATTTAAAATTGCAGAACAATGGAAAGTGTTGGCTCTTATGCCTCTCAAATACTCTCGGAATTAAACAAAACGCAATGCAGAAGAAAACTCGAGTCGAAATAAATCCAAGGGCTTAAGATGTCCAGTGACGAATGAATGCGAGAGCTACGGAAGCGTCGAAAAGTATATGGAAAAATGTCGCAAAGTGATTACGTAACTGGACCGTCGGACATATGACGGCCAGCGTCAGTTAGAACTTGTGATTCATCTATTCTGTAACAATTCTACTGCTCTGTGAAATCATGTATTAGAAAGATTGATAATTAAATTACATACCAACGAGAAAAAATTGCAATAGTCTTTATCGCTACGTTTTCGAGAAGAATCTACCTCAGGTATACGAACTACGCTCACAGGGTTTTCAAGAAATTTCAAGTTATCTCTGCACTTCGTCATTTTTTGATGTGTGTAGACTCGTGCAGCCTTCCTTGGATCTCAGGAATTTCCTTTCCGAATCTTGTATCTTTCTTATTTAGTAATTGACACCCATGTGTTCGAGCCGTAGAGTAAAACTGGCACAGTCATCATCTTGACTACAATTTCAGATGAATTTCTCTATATGCAGTAATAAAACGTTCGACGTTATTTACTTGTTTTTCTGTATTTATTTACGAATTCCTTTGACCTGACGAGATCAGGGCGTTCCAGCGCTCTTTCGCATCTAAACAA
This sequence comes from Schistocerca serialis cubense, assembly GCF_023864345.2. Taxonomy (NCBI): domain Eukaryota; kingdom Metazoa; phylum Arthropoda; class Insecta; order Orthoptera; family Acrididae; genus Schistocerca; species Schistocerca serialis. Next base: position 143,392,877 of record NC_064646.1, read on the forward strand.
ATTTCCTCAACGAGTAAACATAACAATCGATGTTATACATGAGCTACATATAATAATAATAGTAATAATAATAATACTAATAATAATAATGGCCTTATGTGTAGCAAAGGATATTTGAAATTAAAGTAATATTAGTCTTATTAACATTTGCAATTTCCACTTTACATGCTTGTCGAATAGTCGTGATATCTAACAGAACGCAGGACAGCGGCACAGAAGGAATTAATGAGAAGAAGTAGAGTGAGAAATAATAGGGTAAGATTACCAGATGAGACGAAAGGGAGAAAAATTTTATCTTTGCCACTATCTTAGAGAGCGCTTATGTGAAATGTCAGGATTATTCCGATGAATGCATTGAGGATTTCTAAAAATTTTGCCTAAACACATTTGAACATGAAATACGTCTATCGAAACATGAAATGTGAGGAACAAATCAACTGAGTGGCAATGGTGGAAATTCTCATTACCGCTTCCCCACGTTGCCACCGTCGCAAATATTCCCCGGGCATCACCCGCCCCCTCACCCGTTGTTGCTGATGCACGTGAGTACAGTGACTGCCCAGGGATGGTGGGGATCCGTCATGGTGCCCAAAGCCAGTAACGATTATGGAGAAAACTGTTAAGGGCCTGCAGTTCTTTCCATAGGGACGCTAAGTTCGGCGACTCCTTTGGTGCTCGTGGAAGGGAATGGGCTACATGCCAGCACTTCAAAATGGTTCGAATGACTCTGAGCACTATGTGACTTAACTGCTGAGGTCATCAGTCCCCTAGAACTTAGAACTAATTAAACCTAACTAACCTAAGGACGTCACACACATCCATGCCCGAGGCAGGATTCCAACCTTCGTCCGTAGTGATCGCGCGGTTCCATACTGTAGCGTCTAGTACTGCTCGGCCACTCCGACCGGCCATGCCAGCACTGAAATCCATCTTTTCCCTTACGCTGCAACAATGTAAAAGCTACCCTATACACTTTTACACTAAAATTATACACAGTACTTAAACGCATCACAGAAGTTACAGATCACAGATGAAATATAACAGTTTAAGAGAACAAAGATATTCTTTCCAGTCACTTATTAGCTGATCGGAAACATCTGGACATCACTGTGTAGTGAGGAACTGACCGCTAGATGTCACAAGGGGTAAAAGGAGGCCGGGAGTATTTTGTTGCCAGAAGAGAAGTAGTAATATCATAATGGATCAGCCAGAAGAGCTCAAAATGGTTCAAATGGCTCTAAGCGCTATGGGAGTTAACATCTGAGGTCATCAGTCCCCTAAAATTTTAAAACCACTTGGCCACAATGTGACAACAACAAAAATCTGGTAAGACCGTTTCAGGCTTTAACTGTGACTCAGTAATCCCGAAAATCATTGTGGGAATTTAACACAGGAGTATTTAAAAGAGGAGTAGTAAATAAATGCGTTTATAGAGAAAGAAGCACATGGTTAGGTGGAAGACCTCTTGTATGTGGACGACTGTCAGTCCATTCGTCCTGAAGAGCCAAAACAAGAAAGGGTAGTGGCCGGAGTCTGGAGCGAAGTCACTGTTATAATCATCTCAAAGGTGTTCCATTGAGTTCACATCTGGATCTTGGGCAGGCCGGTCCATTTAAGGAATGTCACTGTCCACAAACCAATGTCTCAGAGATGCTGCTTTATGACAGGGTGCATTGTCGACCTGACACAGTCATTGTGTCCGAACTGTTCCTCTACACAATACTGTAAACTGTGTCCTTATCTTTCCACATATAGTGTTTTTCAAAAACGGAATAGAGGGAGCACACATTAACCACAAAAAACATCACCATACTCTAACAGTACCTCGTCCATGCTTCACTGTTAGCACTACACATGATGGCAGATAAGGTTCTTGAGGCTTTCACCAAACCCAAACCCTTCCATGGAATTGCCACTGGGTATGGCGTGATTAATGGCTCGAAATCACTTCTTTTTAATCTTCTACTGACCAGTGACGTCGCACTTCACACCACCTCAAGCGTCGCCCAATATTGATTACAGAAATGTGTGGCCTGTGATGATGATGTTTTGTTTGGGGCTCTCGACTGCACCGTCGTCATTGCCCGTACAAATACCCAATTTTTACACAGTCCGATTTTTACTGTCCGGTCCAACCACTGTCACGAATGATGATGACAATGATGAACCATGATGAAATGATGAGAGAAAATCCCCAACCCGGCCGGTAATCGAACCCGGGACCCTGTGACCCAGAGGCAGCAACGCTAGCCACTAGACCAAGAGCTGCTGACTGTGTGGAGCTGCCCGACTGCTGTAGCGCATTCTTTTTAAATGATTACTTCGAGTTATCGTGCTAGATGGACTTGGGGTAGCAGTTTGGGACTAACGAGTGACTCCCTATGCGATTTTTTTTTACAACTACCCACCTCAATATTCAACGGTCTTTGATCATCAATACAGGAGGTTTAGCTAGGGATATTCTTTCGCGTCTTCACTTCGCAGTCACTTCACTGGCATTTCACTTGGGCAGCTTTAGAAGGACTGAAATGTCGCAGATAGATTTGTGACTCATGAGACATACAACGACCAGTCCACGTTCGAGGTGACTGAGCTCTTCTGGCCCGCCGCTGTGGCCGAGCGGTTGAAGGCGCTTCAGTCCGGAACCGCGCTGCTGCTACGGTCGCAGATTTGAATCCTGCCTCGGGCATGGATGTGTGTGATGTCCTTACGTTAGTTGGGTTTAAGTAGTTCTAAGACTAGGGGACTGATGACCTCAGATGTTAAGTCCCATAGTGGTTAGAGCCATTTCAACTACTTTGTTACCAACATTGATGCCAAAGTAAACGCTAATGAGTGTGTCAGATGGTGGTTGCTGGATTTGTGAGCGGGGCCCATGTCGGTGGCGCGAGCAGCTGACTCAGCAAAGCTGTCACTCCACTCAGTATGCGGTGGCCGTCGGGACATACGTAGCATCGCCGCCTGCGCCGGACGTTGCGTCAACGTAGCTCACCGTGTCACGGCCAATGGCGTAACACGCGGCCAGAGCCTCAGGAGGTGTGCTCTGAGAGCCCTTAAAGTGGTCAGTGCAGCTCACAAGCAGATCGAACGAAATACTTCACACCAGTTTGATTCGTGTTGACAGAGTGCAGGGCACGAGTAGGATTTTTGTTATGTCTTTACTTTGGCTTACAAGGACCATACAGCCAACAACGGTTGTAAATTGCCAAAGAAACATAATCGCAAAAAAGCAGAATAGCGAAGGTAGCATTTAAGCACACTCTTGAAGTAAAATAAAAGTGCAATTACAGAAACACCAGACAGTCGACGACAGTGATGACAAAGACAAACGGGACTATACAGCAACATTATGACAAGCACACAACAACTTGCATTTCAACATATGTACTTATATGGATATGGTGTCTGTTCTTTCGGACATGTCCAAAAGAACAGACACCATATAAGTACATAGTTCTGGCAATTCCGGCCATGACCTTCTTCTTCCGTGCGGATGCACACATATTCCCCGAACTCTTACGGGACTTGGTAAGAATGTCTTCCACGATTACTGAGTGTGTTGAGGTGAGACACTACGAATGTAGTGTGTGGACATACAAGGTGAGAATGTGGGTCTCGCGGGAGGCGTGCTCGAGATTGTGCCTGCAGTCGCACTGTCCTTTGTGCCCTCGGTGGCTCAGATGGATAGAACATCTGGCATGAAAGTTGGAGATCCCGGGTTCGAGTCCCGGGCGGGGCACACATTTTCACCCGTCCTCGCCTGTCAGCAGCTGAAGGTATTAATATATAATTCTAATTCCGTTCAACATATGTTTCCGAGAAATTCGAGGTAGAAAATTCAAGGCGTGCCTACGTACTTTTTTGTATGGTCGCTCGTTTTGAAAGAGTCAGCAATCGAGCAAACAAGTGCCTCGTTCCATAAGAGCAAGTTGTTTGGATCGAATGTCGCTGCCGGTACTTTTTTTTCATACCCATGTACTTCTAACAACAGATTTTATTACGACTTTGCAGACTATCAGTATTTAATGATTCTTTTATTATTGTCATACCGTTCATCCCGAAAAAAGGCTCGCGAGAGACTGCTGGTTCATTTGGATCGAGGGTGAAAAAATCAGTTGCGTGAGTAAGCAAATACATAAACGTTACGATAACATCTTAAAAGTGCGGCAGACTCACAGCAGTACAATACAAAAGTTTTGTAGCGCACGCCTCGAAGCCATGCTTTTGCTCCTCAATTCATGGGGAGGGCAAACGAACCTGCTTTTCTATGACGAAACTTTTCACAATGGTAAGCGTCTGACAACTTTCGGTATTGAACTAATTCACCATAAATGCACCCTACTGCAGCCTTGCGATATTTATTTTTACAGTCATGTAAAGGACCTTGTAACACGACTACAACATTCCACATACACCATCGAGCAGGAAAGGAGATGGCTGCATAAAAATTCAATGAATCGTACTTCATCAACAGTCTGCACCAATACTCGGGGACGTGCTTCCATTTGCGTGGTACTCCGAGGAACTGCGTGCAGCAGACGCATATGGAAAAATTCAGCGTTCAATAGTTATACACTGAAGAGCCAAAGAAACTGGAATGTACAACGGACGTGAAAGGATGCAGGTGGTCAGGCAGAATGCACGGCTCAATGGATATGAATGGATACACGTGATCAAGTAGGATGCTTACGTACGTGTCACCTGTCAGTGTTGTATCTAGACGTATCAGCGGTCCAAAATCACTGCAGCCCCACACGCCCCACGCTATTACAGTGCCTACACCAGCTTGAGTAGTCCCCTGCTGACATGCAGGGTCTATGGATTCATGAGGTTGTCTCCATACCCGTTCACATCCATCTGCTCGATACAATTTGAAACGAGACTCGTCCGCTCAGGCAACATCTTTCCTATCATCAACAGTCCAATGCCGGTGTTGACGGGCCCAAGCGAGCCGTAAAGATTAGTGTCGTGTACTCATGAAGTATACACGAGTGGGCCTTCGGCTCCGAAAGTCCTTAACGATAATGTTTCGTTGAATGGTTCGCACACTGTCACCTGTTGATGGCCCAGCACTGAAATCTGCAGCAGTTTGCGGGTGGGTTGCAGTTCTGTCATGCTGAACGATTCTCTTCAGTCGTCGTTGGTCCTGTTCTTGCAGGATCTTTCTCTGGCCGCAGCGATTTCGGAGATTTGATGTTTCACAGGATTCCTGATATTTACGCTGCACTCGCACGGGAATACCACCAGTTTATCGCTACCTCGGAGGTGCTGTGTGCCATCGCTCCATGTTCAAACTCACTTAAATCTTGTTAACCTACCATTGTAGCAGCAGTACCGATCTAACAGCTGCGCCAGACACTTGCCTTATATAGGTGTTACCGACCGCAGCGCCGTATTCTGCCTGTTTACATATCTCTGCATTTGAATGTGTATACCAGTTTCTATACTAGTTTCTTTAGCGCTTCAGTGTAGTTCCCCATGTTTCTACGATCAGTATCATCCTAATTCGTGCAGTGCTCCATAGGTCACACATTACACTCGTATTTCTCATGCATGTAGTTGTAGTAATATGAAAAGATAGACTATGCTGTTTTGATTGAAAGATTCTCGTGTAATTATTTCCAATTTCGTTGCCAAAAACTTATATCTCACTTCCTCGGGGTAAAGAGCATGCAAACAATAAAGGAACCATTAAAAATTGATAATTTCCGTAGTCATAATGAATATTTTGTTAGAATTGGAATGGGAATGGGAAAAAATGTACCGGCAGCGAAATTAAATGGAGAGACCCTGCTTTTATTAAAATAAGGAAGCGCTTCCTCGCCCGGCCTCGGACCCCTTGAGGACGAGCGACCCTACAAACTACATAAGCAGGCGGAAAATTCTCGATTTTCTAGAAAAAGGTTGAAAGTTGCGTTTCACTGTTTACGTATGTTGAAGTCCTAGTCGTGCCCCACACATCCTGCCAGTATGAAATAGATCGGTGAGGGGACGTTCGTACGGTTCCCTTGTCAGTGTTAACTAAATCACACTAGTGTCTCACTTGCGAATTCGTTACAGCTCTCGCAGATCGAGGAATATTTATGTATTTACTGCTACTACAAGTTCCGGCTGCGATCCGAGGTCTGTAAGTCCGTTCTCAAACGAATGATGAGGAGCGTACTTCCCAGGCTTACTGGAGCATTGGTACGACACTGTTCAGTCTGTACGGGTAATAGCGGGGATTGACGCCAGGTTAAGTCTACCGAGTGCAGCTCATTACAGGGGTAAATAAAAGTAACAACATCTGGCTTCTGCCTGGAGAACAGATGAATGGCAGGGTGACTCGAACGACAGGATGTAGGTGTGTGTGCAGCTCCCTTCCGAGTGTCACAGTACGAGCATGCCTGGATGGCCGACAAACGAAATTGTGCATTTCATTACTGGACATGGTCCTTACACCGTCCACATAGAATCGGGAGACCGGCAACACCTCTCTGCGCTTGCGGAGAAATAGGGACGCCTGGATATGTAAAGTTTCATTGTCATTTACACCATATAAAAAGGAGGAACCTGTCAAGATATAGAAGGATGGAAGTTACTTAATTCTACTCCCAACAGAATATCAAGAGCACTGCAGAATGATTTTTACAATAGGAAATTTTGGAAACTTGTGGTAAGATCTTATGGGACCAAACTGCCAAGGAGATCGGTCCCTAAGCTTACACACTACTTAATCTAAGTGAATCTAACTTACGCTAAGACCAACACACACACCCATGCCCGAGGGAGGACTCGAACCTCCGATGGGGGTAGCCACGTGAACCGTAACAGGGCGCCCTGGACCACGCGGCTAATTCGCGCGGCTTTACAATAGGGAACATACAGATGTCAATGACTAAGTATGGAGCAGTGTACCTGACAACTAAATGAAATAAGGTCGAAGAGGTTCCGAGCTGATACGTACAAGAAGAACAGCAACAACAGCAGCAGAAACCATCTCAAGTGAACAATGAGGAGGAAACCTCATCGGCCATTCTAAGTTCAGATGTGACGATGAGCTGGAATGATATACTGATGGGTATGCTAATTACTGAAGTAATGTGTTCGTTTCGAGCACACAATTGTTTGCTTTCTTGTCACTGGATCCAAAGCCATACAAATGGATTAGTTTTAATGTAATATTTGCGGTTTCACCATTTCAATATTTATTTTTTTCTTTATCGACGGTACTTTAAGGAAATGAATTTAATTCTTACTCAAATCAAACTGTCCGCTCGTGTGATTAACTACCGAAGATCTGGATATGAACAGCATTGTACTGTGTGTCTGCATCCAAATCAATACTCTGCAAGTCATGTGACGGTGTGTGGCCGAGGGTACCCTTGAACCACTGACAGAGCCTCCCTTTCCTTCTGCACTTGCGAATTGCATATGATAAGAATAACTGTTGGTAAGTCTCTGTATCAGCTCTAATTTCTCAAATTTTCTCGCCGTGGTCACTTCGCTAAATTCATGTGGAAGGAAGTTATAATTGTCTGAAACTCTCCGGAAAGTACTCACTGTCATCGACACTTCAACTTTGTAATACTAATGAAAATATTATATGCAATATGTATCATTAAAATCACTAAGCATAAATTTTTAACTACTTTTAAAAATATCCCGAGTAACGCGGTTTTTTACTTGTAAAATTAGGAATAATCATACTAAAAACCAAAAGACAGTGTTACCTTCATTAAATAAAGCTTTTTTCATCGTTAGACTCTATTATTAGTCCATAAAATTAGTCCATGAAACTACAGTGCCCTTTCCATAAAAAGCAAAAATATAGGTGGATCAACACGTTAGATGCATATTTTCGGTGTGAATAGTGTGTTGTGCAGTTGATACCACTTATCTGGTACTGTGCGTAACACTTAATACTTTGGACTAGTCTTCTTTAGGAATGCTCTTCAAATCCCATTTGAACCATTTTCAGTGTTAAATCAGTCCCGTGTTTAATCATTTCTATGCATGCTATTTTATTCCTCCGACACCTCCAAAATCGAAGTCCCCCCCCCCCCCCCTTTCCAGTTATCTACCCTAGCTATTGCTATGTCTGCAATCACCTCATAGTCACTTTCTTCGATAATACTTACTATGGGCAGAAAGTTAATATGAGACTCTTTTGTAGCAGAGCGTGTCGTTCTTCAGTTGGGCTAGAGACTTTCTCGTAAAGGAATTCAGTTATATTGCAGAATTTGGTATATGCAATGAAAATCGTAATTTTAAAGAGACACAGAAACTCCTAAAAGACAGTTATGAATTCATTCAGTTGGAAATAATTACCTGTGCGTATTACGGAAATCAGATTAGTTGAGTGGCATCCGCTTACGGCCATGAGGTTGAATGAACACTCACACAGAAAAACAAGTAACAGTTGTGCTCACCCTCCGATAAGAAGTGAGAAAGTAGCTTTCGAGGTCGCTGAAGTAGAACCCTGCAGCGCTAACTCTCTAACGGTCACACTCTCCTCGTCACATTTTACGCACTGCCAAATCTTCTCCTAAAACTTAATACACTAACAAGTAAGCCACCCCCTCACTTTTTTGGACATCTGATTTCGACAATGCGTTAAGATGCAGTGTATTATCACTACAGACGGAGCCATAATTGAGATATTCGGTGATGAGAGAAAGTATAGACCTTGTTCTCATAGCTGATGATCTGCAGTATCGAGCGAAACAAGAAAAACGCCAATGGAGCTTGAAGTAAGTTTGGGGCACCCCTTCACCTTCGCGTACCACTAAACTGTATTCTCCTGGCGCCAACTTAATGGGTCTATGTTTTTAATAGCTTACCCACACAGTCAAAAGCACGTTACAAAGGGCTCTATAGAAATGTGTCGGTTTATAGTAATACCACAAAAGAAGTGTACGAAAATTAAATACTATGGACATTCTCTCTAGTTACTCATTCATTTACAAAATATCTCATAAATGATCAGTCTATTGAAAAATCTGCAAAACGATACACGTTTCTTATATAAACTACGCTGTAAATTGAAGACTTTTCATTAATCTTCACTGTTTGTACAATGATACTACCGTTGCTCTTGAAAAGTACAGTTATGGCTCATTTTTCAATTGTCATTGTTATCTAAGATTGAAGTAGTTGTTTCTTACGACGAAATTTGCTTACATTCCTGTCTCACGAAGCAAAAACAGAAAGAAAAAAAAAACGAGATTATGCTGTGGCGACGTGCTGCAATCTGACTCAAAAGTAATATACAGGCTGAAAAAATGCAGTTCCCTCAAAGACAATATTGTTTTACTGAGAAGTGAGGTGACAGGTAGTTGATCAATGTAGGAATATTAGATCACAAATCCAACCAAATGAAACATACATGTCACAATCAAGTGTGTCCAAACAGTCGTATCAATACACAATGTATCCCCTTCCGGGGGCAAAGCACGGTTGTATTTTCACATGCAAATGATCATAAAGCTGCCGCATGGCTACTTGCTATAGCTTTTGCAAAGCATCTTGCACCTTTTGTTGCAACTCGGCAATGGTTCTTGCACGTTCTGGAGAATAAGTATATTCTCGCTTCACCACATACCATGTGTTCAATTGGTGAGAGACTTGGGGATGTTGCTGGCCAGGGTAGTCATTGTATAGCATGAAGAGTACGTTGTGTCGCAGCAGCGGTATCTGGACACGCGTTGTTCTGCTGAAAAAGCACTTTACCTCCCTGTCGAAGAAATGGCAGTAGCACGCGTATAACTGCTCGCTCGGGTCGCCCCCCCCCCCCCCCTTGCGGGGCCGAACGCATCGCCACCCGCACCGCCCCCACCAGTCAGCCCGCACCCTATTGGTTCGTTTCTTTCGTCAGTCGACTCGACTGAATCGAGTAGTCGTACTTTCCTATGTAGCACGCGTGTCCGCGTCATCGTATTTTATACGTTTCTTTCTGGCATATACAGGGTGTTTCAAAAATGACCGGTATATTTGAAACGGCAATAAAAACTAAACGAGCAGCGATAGAAATACACCGTTTGTTGCAATATGCTTGGGACAACAGTACATTTTCAGGCAGACAAACTTTCGAAATTACAGTAGTTACAATTTTCAACAACAGATGGCGCTGCAGTCTGGGAAACTCTATAGTACGATATTTTCCACATATCCACCATGCGTAGCAATAATATGGCGTAGTCTCTGGATGAAATTACCCGAAACCTTTGACAACGTGTCTGGCGGAATGGCTTCTCATGCAGATGAGATGTACTGCTTCAGCTGTTCAATTGTTTCTGGATTCTGGCGGTACACCTGGTCTTTCAAGTGTCCCCACAGAAAGAAGTCACAGGGGTTCTTGTCTGGCGAATAGGGAGGCCAATCCACGCCGCCTCCTGTATGTTTCGGATAGCCCAAAGCAATCACACGATCATCGAAATATTCATTCCGGAAATTAAAGACGTCGGCCGTGCGATGTGGCCGGGCACCATCTTGCATAAACCACGAGGTGTTCGCAGTGTCGTCTAAGGCAGTTTGTACCGCCACAAATTCACGAACAATGTCCAGATAGCGTGATGCAGTAATCGTTTCGGATCTGAAAAATGGGCCAATGATTCCTTTGGAAGAAATGGCGGCCCAGACCAGTACTTTTTGAGGATGCAGGGACTATGGGACTGCAACATGGGGCTTTTCGGTTCCCCATATGCGCCAGTTATGTTTATTGACGAAGCCGTCCAGGTAAAAATAAGCTTCGTCAGTAAACCAAATGCTGCCCACATGCATATCGCCGTCATCAATCCTATGCACTATATCGTTAGCGAATGTCTCTCGTGCAGCAATGGTAGCGGCGCTGAGGGGTTGCCACGTTTGAATTTTGTATGGATAGAGGTGTAAACTCTGGCGCATGAGACGATACGTGGACGTTGGCGTCATTTGGACCGCAGCTGCAACACGGCGAACAGAAACCCGAGGCCGCTGTTGGATCACCTGCTGCAGTAGCTGCACGTTGCCCTCTGTGGTTGCCATACGCGGTCGCCCTACCTTTCCAGCACGTTCATCCGTCACGTTCCCAGTCCGTTGAAATTTTTCAAACAGATCCCTTATTGTATCGCTTTTCGGTCCTTTGGTTACATTAAACATCCGTTGAAAACTTCATCTTGTTGCAACAACACTGTGTTCTAGGCGGTGGAATTCCAACACCAGAAAAATCCTCTGCTCTAAGGAATAAACCATGTTGTCTACAGCACACTTGCACGTTGTGAACAGCACACGCTTACAGCAGAAAGACGACGTACAGAATGGCGCACCCACAGACTGCGTTGTCTTCTATATCTTTCACATCACTTGCAGCGCCATCTGTTGTAACTACCGTAATTTCGAAAGTTTGTCCGCCTGAAAATGTACTGTAACCCAAGCATATTGCAACAAACGGTGTATTTCTATCGCTGCTCGTTTAGTTTTTATTGCCGTTTCAAATATACCGGTCATTTTTGAAACACCCTGTATATAGCTAACACATACCTACGAGAAAAGTCGCGGCCATTCTAGTGATCTCGATGCGTTACTCTGTCTGCCATTCGCTCGAGAAAAGTCGCGAATATTCTATTGTTTTCTTGTACAGAAAATGGTTCAAATGGCTCTGAGCAGTATGGGACTTAACTTCTGAGGTCATCAGTCGCCTAGAACTTAGAACTACTTAAACCTCACTAACCTAAGGACATCACACACATCCATGCCCGAGGCAGGATTCGAACCTGCGACCGTAGCTATCGCGCGGTTCCAGACTGAAGCGCCTAGAACCGCTCGGCGACACCGGCCGGCCCTTAGCACAGGAACGACAGAGGAATTTATCTGTGTTAAGTTCCCCGGATAGGTCTGAAACTGACAATGTCTCTGTCTTCTTCAGTGGGTTATGTACTTAACGGTCTCGCTCTCAATTCCTGTCCCAAGAAGCCGTCATTATGTAATATTCCTCCTGAATACGCGACCAAAAACTATGTGTCGCCAAATGTGCGCCGTGCAATTCCTTTGTTATCGGTAACACTCACATCATTCGCGATTTTAAAACTGAATCTAAAAAAAATATATATTGCGTTAGTACCACAGAAGTGTTGCGTTAGTATTAACGGGTATGCTTCTTTTGCCGTAAAACTGCTTGAACCCTTATATATCTCAAAATTATTTTCCTCTGAAGTTAAATTTATAGTAGCTGCTAGTTAATTAAAAGAAGCAGAACTATTGAAAGACTATTTTTCTGGAGTGTAAATGAAACTGAATAAATATTCAACGAAGATAATTTAATGGCTTCCGCACTGAGTATAAACTCCGAACATATTATCTAACTCATTTATGACCTTCTATTAACGACTATGTTTTCTGTATGCTTTGTAAGTTGTAAAAAGTACAAATGTAAGTAAACTAGGAACGCAATAAATTCGTGATGTCTACGGACGTTATTTCTGTTTGTTACAGGTGAGTAGCTACCTAGCTTCACGTCGATGTATGAGTACTGCGGAAGTACGTAAGTGACAAGAGCCATCTTGGGAAAAAAAAGATCCACATGATTTTCTTCATTTATCTTTACATAACTACTCTGCAATTCACAAATAAGTGCGTGCCAGACGGTTCATCTAACCACTTACCCACTATTTCTCTACCGTTTCACTCTCGAATAGGGCGCGGGAAAATCATTCCGTGCGAGCACTGATTCCTCTTATTTTGTTACGTTGATCATTTCTCCCTATGCAGGGGGGCGTCAAACGAAAAATTTTAGCATTCCGAGGAAGAAAGTTGGAGACTGAAACTTCGTGAAAAGCTCTCGCCGCAACGGAGAGCGCCTTTGTTTTAAGGATTACCACCCCAACTCGCGCATCAAACGGGTGACACTGTCTAATTTTGCTATAATATAAAACGAAGTGTCCTTCTTTGGACTTTTTCTATGTCTTATCGCCTTATGCTGCTCTCTGTTCCGTAAATTGACAGACAGCTTGAACTACAGTTACAGATGACTGCTGCATTGCACTGACTTTTTACATTACACAGTTTTGGCAGCAATGTCAAATATGTCATGGTGAAATTGGGGCCACACTTCTGCATGGAGACATATCAAAATATTCGTGACATAACAACCTTAAAAGCTCCTTTAGATCTCGCTGTCTGCATTACAAACATTTTTTTACCAGGGATGTAAACACAGGTATTCGTACTTTTAAGACCACTCTTGACTTCCAGTAGAAAAACATTCTCTTTCACAGGTGGTGTAAAGCACTGAGCAGAAAACCTCGTGCGATGACGTCAGTGAAAGTTTCAGGTACTCCTGTAAAGCCCCACCCGCGATAGGATACACAATGCAGCATCGATAAGCTCTTGCTGTGTGTAGTCGATAGCTAACGCCGTACTCCTGCTGTGGTATTCCCTTCTTGTCCCACAATGAGAGTTAAAACAAGCTAAATGTTTCTCATAGGTGCGGCGGCAATATAATAATTTGCAGATTGTACAACAGGACAATAGGATAGTCGCAGCATAGAGGCAACCCACACTGAGGATGGATAATTTGACTCAGATGCGCACAATGTGGTACGCCACAGGGAAGTTCTCTGTTTTTATAACACGGTTTACCTTGTAGAAGTCCACCCTCGTGTTCTTTATTCATAGACCTGCCTGGTATTAGGGCATTAAGTAGGATGGCAGATGTCGTTGTTCGCAAACGGAAACAGATCAGACCCGGGTAATTTTTATTGCAATACATTACATACAGCCGGAAAATTATCTGATAAAGCATCTCAGGAGGGTTCGGGCACTTAACTGAAAAGTAGGACGAAAGGACGTAAATTTTGTCCGATCGTTAGTGTCCGAACAATCCGTCGCTATCCTCGTCTGCTTTTTGCTGAAACTCGTGTAAATTACAACGTAAACTGCGTAAATGCTAAGGAGACGAGGTAGTGGTTTGAATTAATGACGTAATCGACACAAATATATAAATATAAACATCATTTATGTAGCAACCAGAAACTGGTTCAATAGCTTAGGCCTAAATAGCTCAAGAGGTTCCGAACAAGAGAAAATTCTACAGGAAGAAGATAAAAGAGCAAAGGTCCTTTATTTATTCTCAGTGACTTCGCGTTCACCACCTTTATGAAGCTTTGCTATATTAAATGCAGTCTTTGAATATTTCGCAACTATTTTATAGTAAACTGGATGTTTGTAAATGAGTCATCCTTTTCTTATTACACATCATTACATTATCACTTATGAGAGTAAAAATAAGGCCAAAAAAGGGAAATAATATTATGAAATACAGGGTGACACAGAATAACGGGAATGTTAAATGAGTAGTGGCAGCCATGGGCAGGTGGTAGCACTGCGGGCTCGTGACAGTTAGTGAGTAAACAGTCCGCCATTTCAGCCATCATGGATCAGCGGAACGGACAACAGTGTGCGTTAACCATAAAAATGTTTTATAAAAACAATGTAAGAATGGTAGCGGCGCAGAGGGAGCTGCGACGTTTTTGTAATTTAGGACGTCATGATGCCATTCCGTCAAAACACGCGATAAAATATTGGATTAATAACTTTGAAGAGAGTGGATCTGCCCTAGAGAAGAAACCAACATGACGACCAAGAACTGTGTGTTCTCCAGCGAACATTGATGTACGCGAGTCTGTCTTACGGAGCCCACGGCGTTCATTTTGTAAGCAAGCAGCGGTGATTAGAATGGCCCGATTTAAAATTTCATCCGTATAAACTACAGATGGTGCAACAATTGAAGGACACCGATTACCGGTTACGATTAGAATTCTGTCAACAAATGATAACAAAAATAAACAATGACGACAACTTTCTAAACAAGTTGTGGATGTCATACGAGGCACATTTTCATCTCACGGGTTATGTGAATAAACAGAACTACCGTTATTGGGCAAACACAAATCCTAACGACGTTCTTGAGCGCCCTTTACACGCTAGTAAAGTGACAGTAGGGTGTGGTCTTTCATCACATGGGATTATCGGACCGTATTTTGTCGCAAATGAGCAGGTAAACACAATAACTGTTAATGCCGATCATTACGTGGAGATGTTACGAACTTTCTTTAAGCCTGTATTGAACAACTTTCCAAACGTTCAAGAAGCCTGGTTTCAACAGGACGGAGCGACATCGCACATTGCACGGCAATCAACGGCATGTGTGCGAGAAATGCTTGGCAACCGTGTGACTCACGATTCGATATCATACTGTGGCCCCCTAGACCGCCAGATTTATCCGTTTGTGATTTTTTTTCCTTGTGGGGCTACCTCAAGAGCAAAGCCCACACGACTCGGCCAAGAACCCTGGATGAGTTAAAACAGAGAATTCGGGATGCAATTCACAGTATCCCACCTGAGATGTTGCAGCGGTCAATGAGTAATCTCAACAGCAGGTTTCACGAATGTATTCGTACAGGAGGACGCCATCTAGAGGATGTAATTTTTTAAAAAAATGATAAATGCCATAAATGATTCGTAAATGCAAAGCTGTAAGGTTTCAGTTACTATTAATGCAATTTCTTTCCTTAATCACTTCTAGTTTTATTGGATTGTGGAAATGTTCCCGTTTTTCTGTCACCCTGTACTTCGCTGCAGCTTACGTTGCGAGCGTTTTCAAACGAGTAGACAGCAAATTTCGGTGAGTTTTCTTTTTAATATCTTTAAGAACTACAAATTCTGATAAATACTACCCAAAGTCTTAGCTAAGTAACCGTCATTTATTATCGAGTTTCATTATGGATTAATCTTTCTCTTAGCACGCAGTGCCTGACCATGAGTTTTAAATGATTTTTCTGCGTTACTCCAGGCGGCAGTTTCCTTCAGGTGTGTCGCCTTTTGAAGGAAGAAAAATTGCTTTCCAAATGTCATATTTCTCCAACAAGTTTGATATTGGTTTTGTTTAACTGTACATTAACGATCATACGCGTTGCCTTCGTCGAAACATAATTGTTAATCGATTATCAGCGACTCAACAACGAATTCAAGAGCAGTTTGTAAGCTGTTTTCGATGCTGGCTCACAGCGTTTGATTCAGTGCTACATCGACGCCTTAGAAGGTAAATACGTACATATGAAACATCTCCTTTAAATCAATAACATCACATAGTCATTCTGTTTGCCTATAAATGTCATTTCTATGCCGATGACCTCCGGCTTTACTAACGTGCCAGAACTGATGATCTAAATACTATCATGGTCCTTACTGTTGAGATGGATGGAAAACTTGGGATTTAAATTAAATGGTAGGAAGAAGTTCCATGTAATTTTAGTATCTTATAAATTAATTAGCCCTTAATTCCGCCGGCCGCTGTGCCCGAACGGATCTAGGAGCTTCAGTCTGGAACCGCGCTGCTGCTACGGTCGCAGGTTCGAATCCTGCCTAGGGCATGGATGTGTGTGAGGTTCTTAGGTTAGTTAGGTTTAAGTAGTTCTAAGTCTAGGGGACTGATGACCTCAGATATTAAGTCCCATAGTGCTTAGAGCCATTTGAACCTTAGTTCCGCTAATGTTTGTCTCCTCTTCTTCTCAGCGGTACACCCATACCGTATCAGCAAACGTTAAAGGAGTATAGTCTTGGAGGAGCATCTCAACTGGGCAGAAAATACTGTCACCACACGTGAATTTTCTCATTGAGACGTTCAGGTTTTCTACCGTTTTCTTTATATAGTATATACCTCTGTTCTCCTTTCCTTTAATCTCAGTTTATCTTTCTCGCTACAGTAAGAAAGTGGTCCAAAGAAATACTCTTATAACCTAAACAAAAAGGTAGTTGAGGAGAATGGTTAACAAGCCATATTGCTGCGCAACACTCCGCCTGTAGGCGTGCACAACAGAAAAAAATGTAACGTACAGATCAACTTCCTCAAGGTCAGCAGTTACGCTAAAGTGTTGCCTCCTACAAAGTAATGCTAGTTACACAGCTGGCACTTTGCCTTTTCAATCTTTATCTCTTTTGAAGGCGTCAGCAGTAGAATCATGCCGACAATTCTACATACCGCTGGATCCAAGGGGAGGGAAGGGCGGCAGTAGAGCATTATTGGGAAAACTAAAAGTGTTTATATCTTTGTACACATCAAATTTCAAATTTATCACCTAAACTTCAGAAAATAAAGCAGCATCAAAACTAAGAAGTGGACCACTCCTCCTCATCACCTGTTTCGTCCAAATTAATTCTGTGCGCAGGGCTTGGCCAGATGAAAAGACTAACAGAAGTATATATATATATATATATATAGATATATATATATATATATATATATATATATATATATATGCGCCGACCGGATGAGGCGTGAACCATTTACGTCAGCGTAGTTTTTAGCCAGTGGCTGGAGCAGCGGAAAGAGTACAGAACGATAATCCGAGGATATTTCCAGCTCAGATGGTAGAGCACTTGCCCGCGAAAGGCAAAGGTCCCGAGTTCGAGTCTCGGTCGGGCACACAGTTTTAATCTGCCAGGAAGTTTCAATTTGAGGATAGTTGGTTTCGATTCCCTGCAGCGATATTCTTTCTTTTAACTTTCAGTTTATACGTTATTTACACTGCTAATACACTGCAATGCTTAATATACTGAATTTCTTAATATTTTTAGAATATCCATGCAGAGAAAGGCAAACTGAAATTCAGGGTAGCAAATAAATTTTCAAAAAGTGATTGTACTTGCAGCTTCAACTAGGACTTAGTAAATAACTTTCGAAGAAAGGACTGTTATTAAAGCGTAAAGGATGATGTTTGGTTTGTTGGGCGCTCAACTGCGCCCATACAAAGCCCCAATTTTTACTCAGTCCAATCTAGCCACTGTCACGAATGATGATGATGATAATGATAAAATGATGAGAACAACACAAAGACCCAGTCCCCGGGCAGAGAACATCCCCAACCTGGCCGGGAATCGAACCCGGGAACCCGTCATCCAGAGGCAGCAATGCTAGCCACTTTCTTTTGTTTTTTTTTCCTTTCGTTACTGTTCGTTGTATTTGATCGTAGCGGACGTATCATGACATCCGTCGAAGTTCGTTTGTTGGTCCATTGACTCAGTTTTTTTATTACAGAGACCAGCCAGCTCTCTGACCGAACATGCAGAGCTACCGTGCCGGCAAAGCCACTAGGCTACGGGCTGCGGACAAAGTGTAAAGGACATAGAATTTCTTCAATAAAATTCTTCAGGGTATCAGACCGCATCGTCATAATTTAAAATGCGCCAACGTTTCGGCCAGCGTTGCAGCTAGCCTTCATCAGGGCCTTACGTTAACGTAAGGCCCTGATGAAGGCTAGCTGCAACGCTGGCCGAAACGTTGGCGCATTTTAAATTATGACGATGCGGTCTGATACCCTGAAGAATTTTATTGAAGAAGACAACGGCCGCGGAAGCCTACGCTTACACATCAAATTTCGTTAGTTTCTTTATAATCTTCGAGCAGCGTTAAGCGTGCTTTGCTGCAAACTATGTGACGAGAGAGAACCTTTGATGCCGGCCGGAGTGGCCGAGCGGTTCTAGGCGCTACAGTCTTGAACCGCGCGACCGCTACGGTTGCAGGTTGGAATCTTGCCTCAGGCATGGATGTGTGTGATGTCCTTAGGTTAGCTAGGTTTAAGTAGTTTTAAGTTCTAGGGGACTGATGACCTCAGAAGTTAAGTACCATAGTGCTCAGAGTCATTTGAACCATTTTGAGAACTTTTGATGAATGTCAACCAAGTTTGTTTTTCTATAGAAATTGTAAAACAACCACGTCATGGCAAAAATGTGGCGTTTATAAAGTATGCAAGATGTAGATAAAACTGCCGCTTCCCCTGTTTTACGAAGAGGGTGAGAGAACGTGTAAATCGTCAACTGTAGAATAATAAAAGGATCTAATTGTATGTACGAACTTGTCGTAGATGCCTTACAAGCCCTTCCGGGAAATTTATTTGCAGAGTCGTCGTGGATGCTGTAACTACAATCCTTTCCTGGAAATTTATTGCTTATCCCAAATTTTCCTTTGCCTTCCCTTTTCAAGCATTTTATTACAATATTTACAAATTCAATACAGTGAGCATTTAGGATTGCTAGCAGTATAAGAAACTTAAATATACAAAGTAAAAAAAATTGTCGGGATTGAGAATGGACCCCACGACCCCTGTATTACCATTCGGAACTCTTTCCGGTGCGCCAACAGCTGGCTGAAAACTGCGCTAACATAAATGGCTCATACCTCACCCGACCCGCACCAGAAATGCTACTTCTCTTACATGAACGCTTGGTTATATGGAGCTCCCATTTTCGTCACTTAAATTTCTTGCCAAAGCCTACAGTTCCATAAATTTGGACGCAAACGATGATGACGAATTGGCGCAGTCCTCCTGCAAGAGCCTTGAAAATAGAGAGGCACTCTAGAAAATTACAGGCTATGTGTAACACAGGACACTTTTCAGTTACTTTCCTGATGGTTTCCCTACGTGGATTGACTTGAGACCTGACCGGACGACTGCAGGAAACATTCTAGCCGGGAAGATGTTCATACACACAGATTTACCTACCTTTCACCAACAATACATCGGTGGCAACCAGACAACCGATACACAGAGCATTTGCGCCATTTACACGCTCGCATAAGCATAGTTTCCACAGTCGTAGTGAAAAATTGATAATGGTGAGTGCACACTTAGGTTCACAACGCTGACAAGATCTGAGAGTTTGTTGCTGCTACAGTTCTTCAATCAGCTGCATAATGAGCGGAATTACCCAATTTCCTGGTGGATGCTTACTGTCATGTTTTTCTTCAGAATTGCGATTTCTTGCAAGTTATGATAAAGCGATTTACCAAGCGCTATAGTAAGCAAATTATTATGATGACATTAAAAAAATTTATACATTTTATGATCATTATTGTTACTATTCAGAACATAAGCATTTTTGGCACTTAAACGGCAAGGGGGGGTGGGGGGTTGACGATGAAGGCAAATTCTACTCTACGAAGAGAGGAAGGCAGAGTTACACACTGCGCAACCCAATTGAAGTGTAATTTTTCAAAACCCCTTAACTGTGTTTGCCGGTTCATTCACGCTTATGCCAATGTCGTATCCTTCCTCCCATCCACACCCCGCGCAATTCTCGTGATCATGGCGAAGGATGGCGCAAAACAGGAGAGCTGAAAATCCATAAAAACTCTTTGCTACTTCGTATCGCGCTACTGTCGAAACGTGTGCGATTCCGTTCAGTGGTGCTGGAGCCCCACGATGTCCTTAGAGAAGGGTTTAATCGTCCAGGGGGGTGTGGGGGGGGGGGGGTGGGGTGGAAGTGGCGTCAGGAGTGTTGGAAACATTTCTGAGCACTATGGGACTTAACTTCTGAGGTCATCAGTCCCCTATAACTTATAACTACTTAAACCTAACTAACCTAAGGACATCACACACATCCATGCCCAAGGAAGGATTCGAATCTGCGACCGTAGTGGTCACGCGGTTCCAGACTGTAGCGCCTAGAACCACTCGGCCACTCCGGCCGGCATTGACGACTTTTATGACACCCGTGTCGATAATGAGCGGCGGCGTATTTGAAATGTTTCCCTCGGCCTCCCATAACAAAACTGCCTGATTTCGACGATGGGTGTCGTGATTCTGATGTCCATCGCAGAGGCGTGAAATGAAGAGCTGAAAAGTGGCTAATAGGGTGTGTGACGGTCTTCCCATCGTGTGACGCGTCCATGGGGTGTAGGGAAGAACTGTACCGAAATCTGGTGACAGACATCATTAATCCACCTTACGCCGCACGTGAACTTCGTGAGCTCTGGCCTTTCTTTTGTACGTGTCGGGGCTTCACTGATTGGAGCGTCTCCGACCCCGAGGGGTGACGTCACGGGGCACCATGCTTTTGCACCATTACAGATGGAGGTTGTAGGCTCCTCTGAGCCGAATTTCAAACTTCTGCTTCGCAACGGGAGACAATTACAAGCTTTCGATAGATGTTACCCTTTGTGTCGCTCAGTATAGTAAGAAACTGTGATCCTTCTCTCCCGTTCTCATACCCCGCTCTCCACCCCCACCCCCGCTTCCCTCCCACCCTAAGAAACTAAGCATGGATCCACGATTGTTTCTACGGGCGGAATAGGGACATCTCATTCTCCTAGACTAGTCCTGGTGGTAGCAATGAATTACGCTTGACGCAGCAGCACATATTTAATAATTGTCAACGAACAATATAGTGTATCGGTTCACTCTAATCGCCTTCACATTCCACTGCAGTAAAGTAGGGAAAACATCAACACATAATAAAAACATAGAAAAACGACAGGTTGAAAGAATGAGATTTTCACTCTGCAGCGGAGTGTGCGCTGATATGAAACTTCCTGGCAGATTAAAAGTGTGTGCCAGACCGAGACTCGAACTCGGGACCTTTGCCTTTCGCGGGCAAGTGCTCTAACATCTGAGCTACCCAAGCACGACTCACGCCCCGTCCTCACAGCTTTACTTCTGCCAGTACCTCGTCTCCTACCTTCCAAACTTTACAGAAGCTCTCCTGCGAACCTTGCAGAACTAGCACTCCTGAAAGTTCTGCAAGGTTCGCAGGAGAGCTTCTGTAAAGTTTGGAAGGTAGGAGACGAGGTACTGACAGAAGTAAAGCTGTGAGGACGGGGCATGAGTCGTGCTTGGATAGCTCAGATGGTGCCGGCACGGTAGCTCAGCGTGTTCGGCGAGAGATCTGGTTGGCCTCTGTAATAAAAAAACAGAGTGGAAGGATCAACATACGAACTTGACCGGATGTCATCTGACGTCCGCAACGATCAAACAAAACGATCAAAAAAAAAAAAAATGGTAGAGCACTTGCCCGCGAAAGGCACAGGTCCCGAGTTCGAGTCTTGGTCCGGCACACAGTTTTAATCTGCCAGGAAGTTTCAGGTTGAAAGAACGTTATACCTAACGTTTCGTATATTTGTGTTATGATGCCATAGCTGATTACAGCTGACTTTTAACACATCGGTTACACTCACTTTTCTACAGCTCTTAGAAGTCGTATTTCAACTGGAACGCGTGACGGTAAAGAAGTCACTTACAGTTTCTTGATGCTGTTTTGCATCAGTCCGTCGTGATCTGTGAATGTTGTGACATAAACAGTATCCATTTAGATAATTACGATCACTGCGTGTAGAATGCAGTGTTGTAGATGACGAGGAACGGAGAGGATGGAGCTGGTGTTAACATAAGCGTGTTTCAGATATGTCGATTTTCAAAATGAGAAGTTAAAGAAATGTTTATTTAGACAGCTCAACGTAAGAAACGTTTCTCTTTCTACATCTATATGTACCGGTACATCTACATGTACACGGCTAATCTGCAAATCACACTTAAGCGCCTGGCAGAGGGTTTATCGGCACACCTTCACGATAATTCTCTGTTATTTCAATATAGAACAGCGCGCAGAAAGAACGAACATCTATAACTTTCCGTGGAAGCTCCGATTTCAATTATTTTATCATGATGATCGTTTCTCCCTATGTAGTCGGCGTCAACAAAATATTTTCGCATCCGGAGGAGAAAGTGGGTGATTAAAATTTCGTGAGAATATTCCGCCGCAACGGAAAACGCCTTCTTTTAATGATGTCCACCCCGAATCCTATATCATTTCGGCGATACTCTCTCCTCTATTTCGCCATAATGCAAAACGTGCTGCCCTTCTTTGAAATTTCTCGACGTTCTCTGTTAACCCTACCTGGTAAGGATCCCACACCGTGCATCAGTACTCTAAAAGAGGACGAACAAGCGTAATGTAGGCAGTTTAGTAGATCTGTTACATTTTCTAAGTGTCCTGCCAATAAAACACAGTCCTTGGTTTGCTTTCCCACAACTTTTTCCATGTTTTCTTTCCAATTTACGTTGTTCGCAATTGTAATTCCTGGGTATTTAGTTGAAATTACGGCCTTTAGATTTGACTGATTTATTGTGTAACCGAAGTTTAACGGATTCCTTTTACCACTCAAGTGGATGACCTCACCCTTTTCTTTATTTAGGGTCAGTTGCCAATTTTTGCACCACACATATATCTTTTCTAAATCGTATGAAAATAGTTTTGATCTTTTTCTTGTCTTGATCTTTCTCTATAGTTATTAACATACTTTATTTTGCTATTTTTGATAGAGTTACAGTAACGAATTATATATTTTTTAAACAGAACATTATTTTTTCTGTCTTGTAGCTGATGAATTTAAACCAGGTGTGTATAAATCATTTTAAATCAAATTTCTGAGTACTTCAGTTAGGGAACTAGAAGCGTTCGAAGTTATGGTGGTGGATGCAACATGCTGCAGATAATTGGCTCTATTCAGATAGATGTTTCGGTGGCGAAATGTTCATTAAGTGAGGCGTTCAAACTGTTGCCCAGTTCACTGACCGCACAACCCAATGTGCCTTCTAAACAAACTGCGGATGAGACATAAAAGTTGCTTGTTTCACGGAGTGAGAAGCTTCCTCGATGTGCTGTTTGACGTCGTCTGAAGCTGTGAGCCCAGTGACATGAAATTATTTAGATGCCCCCAGAGAACGTAACTCACTGGTGTTAAATCGGGCGGTGCTGCGATCCATTTCTGAGGACCTCTTGGTCCTAACCATTTTCCATGAAATCTTTCGTTCAGTTCTTGCACACCACATGCACCATTTTTCACGAAATCTTTTGTTCAGTTCTTGCACACTACATGCACCATTTTCCATGATATCTTTTGCTCAGTTCTTGCACACCACATGCATCATTTCCCATGAAATCTTTTGTTCAGTTGTTGTCCACCACATGCACCATTTTCCATGAAATCTTTCCACAAGTTCTTGCACACCACATGCACCATTTCCCATGAAATCTTTTGTTCAGTTCTTGCACACCACATGCACCATTTTCCATGAAATCTTTTGTTCAGTTTTTGCACACCACATGCACCATTTTCCATGAAATCTTTTGTTCAGTTCTTGCACACGACATGCACCATTTTTCATGAAATCATTTTTTAGTTCTTGCACACCACATGCACCATTTTCCATGAAATCTTTTGTTCAGTTCTTGCACATCACATGCACCATTTTCCATGAAATCTTCAGTTCAGTTCTTGCACATCACATGCAGGATAGGCTGGGTAGCCAGCGTGCTGCATCCACATACGACCATTAAGCCTCGACTGACGTTTTCAACAAGAGCATCTAAACAAAAGCTCAACGTGTCTCACCTGTCAGAGTACATACATGACACACCCGTCGACAATTTTCTGTGGTCCAGTAAGGCATGTTATGGCTTTTCACTGCACCATAATTTGTTAAAGTGGAGCCATCAGAGAATACAATGTTTTACAGGGCATCCAGATTGAAATTATGCACGACCCATTCGCGGAAAGTATACCTGTGATTGGAATCGTACCCATGCAGCTCCTGTGTCAATGACAGGTAGTAAGTGTGAAATCAGTCACTGAGTACTATTCGCCACACTAACGTAAAGCTGATATCAGTCACTGCAGCAGCTTCTCCTATTTTGATACTGAGGATCATGGTGTATTATCTGTAAGTCAGACTCTTCCTTATCCTCACTTCTTGCTGGTCTTAGACTATTACCGCCGCGCCTTCTCAAACTATCTGTTTCTCGAAGTCGTTGTTCATGACATAAGAACGTAATAGAAGACGGAGTTCTTCGACCATGCTATTTGACGACTGAAGTCGTGACTGCTTCATTGCCATCAGTGTCGAAATTCGCCGAGCATAATTAACATGTTAGGGTACTCATTGGATGCGTATGCGCTGTTTATTTCACTTCAGTATCAATGACAAACTGAACCTCGCTTCTTTACGCATTCAAACCTTTCTTGTACGGGGCAGTGTAAGGATACATTCTAAAATCTAGCCGATCATGACTTGAAACTGCGCGTCGAGGAAGCTTGTTGCCGTTGTCTGCTGATACAGATCGCACCAAGCTACAGTCAAATAGTAAGCGCAGCTGTAGTAGCGTGATTCGCGGGCATAATTGAACGCTATCAGCAGTTGTTAATTAATTTTTTTGCACACTGCTAGTTAAGAAGTACCAGGACAGCGGCGTCGAAGCAAGTATTAGTCTACTGGTGACAATGAGACGAAAGCAGAGTAGGGCGAAATAATAATTTTAAAAAGTTGCAAAAATCAAGTCCCCGCAAGAAAAAGATGATTGTGATTAACAACAATGTCTTAAGACGGTAAATTGAACAGAAACTAAATCAATGGCTAACTTTAACGGAGTATCGTAAGTGACTGACAGGCGATACACACTTCATGGTTCAAGTGGCTCTCAGCACTATGGGACTTAACATCTGAGGTTTTCACTCCCCTAGACTTAGAACTACTTAAACCTAACTAACCTAAGTACATCACACACATCCATGCCCGAGGCAGGATTCGAGCCTGTGACCGTAGCAGCCATTGCGGTTGCAGACTGAAGCGCCTAGAACCGCTCAGCCACAGCGGTTGGCGATTTTTATGGAAGTGTAAACTCTGTCGTCAGTGCGTGGCTTGTCTCACGTCACATCAGTCGTTCACCAACTTTATAACTGATGAGAAGCCATTACAAAACAGTGACTCGAGCAATATTGAGGATATTCAGCCCAGTTGTAGATCGTGTGATTCTTGTCACTACATGTTTCGGGGCAACATCATCCCATTTTCAAGTGCTAAAAGCGAGGAGTAGACCCGTGGTCTAGGGGTAGCGTCTTTGATTCATAATCAAAACGTCTTCGGTCACTGCCTAAATTTTGATAAATAATCAGCATTGGCGGCCGAAGACTTCTGGCATAAGAAGTCATCCGCATTCTGCCAACGGCCTTGTCAAAGAGGGCGGAGGAGCGGATAGAGGTTCAGGGCACTCTCTTGTCCTAGGGGTGGGAAATTGCCCCTAAAGGTGGAAGAATCAGCAATCGGATCTCCGGGAGGGGACTGCCAAGGGGGAGGTTACCATGAGAAAAAGATTGAATAATCAACGAAAGGGTAACGTTCTACGAGTCGGGGCGTGGAATGTCAGAAGCTTGAACGTGGTAGGGAAACTAGAAAATCTGAAAGGGAAATGCAAGGGCTCAATCTAGATATAGTAGGGGCCAGTGAAGTGAAGTGGAAGGAAGACAAGGATTTCTGGTCAGATGAGTATCGGGTAATATCAACAGCACCAGAAAATAGTATAACAGGTGTAGGATTCGTTATGAATAGGAAGGTAGGGCAGAGGGTGTGTTACTGTGAACAGTTCAGTGATCGGGTTGTTCTAATCAGAATCGACAGCAGACCAACACCGACAACGATAGTTCAGGTATACATGCCGACGTCGCGAGCTGAATATGAACAGATAGAGAAAGTGTATGAGGATATTGAAAGGGTAATGCAGTATGTAAAGGGGGACGAAAATCTAATAGTCATGGGCGACTGGAATGCAGTTGAGGGAGTAGAAGAAAAGGTTACAGGAGAATATGGGCTTGGGACAAGGAATGAAAGAGGAGTAAGGCTAATTGAGTTCTGCAACAAGTTTCAGCTAGTAATAGTGAATACCCTGTTCAAGAATCACAAGAGGAGGAGGTATACTTGGAAAAGGCCGGGAGATACGGGAAGATTTCAATTACATTACATCATGGTCAGACAGAAATTCCGAAATCAGATATATTGAAAGCCTCTATGAGGGTGAAGATTTGGCGGATGTGATAGAAGAAGAAACAGGAGTCGATTTAGAAGAGATAGGGGATCCAGTATTAGAATCGGAATTTAAAAGAGCTTTGGAGGTCTTACAGTCAAATAAGGCAGAAGGGATAGATAACATTCCATCAGAATTTCTAAAATCATTGGGGGAAGTGGCAACAAAACGACTATTCACGTTGGTGTGTAGAATATATGAGTCTGGCGACATACCATCTTACTTTCGGAAAAGCATCATCCACACAATTCCGAAGACGGCGAGAGCTGAAAAGTGCGAGAATTATCGCACAATCAGCTTAACAGCTCATGCATCGAAGCTGTTTACAAGACTAATATACAGAAGAATGGAAAAGAAAATTGAGAATGCGCTAAGTGACGATCAGTTTGGCTTTAGGAAAAGTAAAGGGACGAGAGAGGCAATTCTGACGTTACGGCTAGTAATGGAAGCAAGGCTAAAGAAAAATCAAGACACTTTCATAGGATTTGTCGACCTGGAGAAAGCGTTCGACAATATAAAATGGTGCAAGCTGTTCGAGATTCTGAAAAAAGTAGGGGTAAGCTACAGGGAGAGACGGGTCATATATAATATGTACAACAACCAAGAGGGAATAATAAGAGTGGACGATCAAGAACGAAGTGCTCGTATTAAGAAGGGAGTAAGACAAAGCTGTAGCCTTTCGCCCCTACTCTTCAACCTGTACATCGAGGAAACAATGATGGAAATAAAAGAAAGGTTCAGGAGTGGAATTAAAATACAAGGTGAAAGGATATCAATGATACGATTCGCTGATGACATTGCTATCCTGAGTGAAAGTGAAGAAGAATTAAATGATCTGCTGAACGGAATGAACAGTGTAATGAGTACACAGTATGGTTTGAGAGTAAATCGGAGAAAGACGAAGGTAATGAGAAGTAGTAGAAATCAGAACAGCGAGAAACTTAACATCAGGATTGATGGTCACGAAGTCAATGAAGTTAAGGAATTCTGCTACCTAGCCAGTAAAATAACCATTGACGGACGGAGCAAGGAGGACATCAAAAGCAGTCTCGCTATAGCAAAAAAGGCATTTCTGGCCAAGAGAAGTCTACTAATATCAAATATCGGCCTTAATTTGAGGAAGAAATTTCTGAGGATGTATGTCTGAAGTACAGCATTGTATGGTAGTGAAACGTGGACTGTGGGAAAACCGGAACAGAAGAGAATCGAAGCATTTGAGATGTGGTGCTATAGACGAATGTTGAAAATTAGGTGGACTGATAAGGTAAGGAATGAGGAGGTTCTACGCAGAATCGGGGAGGAAAGGAATATGTGGAAAACACTGATAAGGAGAAGGGACAGGATGACAGGACATCTGCTAAGACATGAGGGAATGACTTCCATGGTACTAGAGGGAGCTGTCGAGGGCAAAAACTGTAGAGGAAGACAGAGATTGGAATACGTCAAGCAAATAATTGAGGATGTAGGTTGCAAGTGCTACTCTGAGATGAAGAGGTTAGCACAATAAAGGAATTCGTGGCGGGCCGCATCAAACCAGTCAGTAGACTGATGAAAAAAAAAAAAAAAAAAAAAAAAAAAAAAAAAAAAAAAAAAAAAAAAAAAAAAAAAAAAAAAAAAAAACGAGGAAACCAGATAAAACCATCCTCCTTATATCGACATATTGACGTCCGGAATTATAACCTACGTTAAACGTTTTAGTCCGTGTCTCACAGTTACTTTTATTATTAATACCCATAGTGACATATAAGCTCTAAGGCAGGCCGTTGGTATACTACCAACAAAATTCATGATCTCGCGGACCGATCAAAAGATTGAACAGAACCCGAGATTTCTCCAACTGTGACGCGAACTGTTCGAACAATTCGAGTCGTGCTCAACCAGAGCCCTACTTAAGACTGTGGAAACTGAGCGGAGCCGGCTGTAGTGGCCGAGCGGTTCTAGGCGCTACAGTTGGAACGGCGCGACCGCTACGGCCGCAGGTGCGAATCCTGCCTCGAGCATGGATGTGTGTGATGCCCTTAGGTTAGTTAGGTTTAATTTTAAGTTCTAGGGGACTGATGACCTCAGAAGTTAAGTCCCACAGTGCTCGGAGCCGCCGGCCGAAGTGGCCGTGCGGTTAAAGGCGCTGCAGTCTGGAACCGCAAACCCGCTACGGTCGCAGGTTCGAATCCTGCCTCGGGCATGGATGTTTGTGATGTCCTTAGGTTAGGTTTAACTAGTTCTAAGTTCTAGGGGACTAATGACCTCAGCAGTTGAGTCCCATAGTGCTCAGAGCCATTTTTTTTGCTCGGAGCCATTTGAACCATTTGTTCTGAGATAGTGGTTATTCGTATCAGCCATTTGAACCATTTGAACTGAGCGGAAAGAATAGGAGACTACCTGTATCTCAAAAAGTAACAACAGATGGGGCAACAAATGACCGTTTCATATAGGTGAAGACGTATTCGTTGCTCGCATTCCAGTGATTCAAATATGCCCTTCGACTTAAAGCGACTGCAGCTTCAGAAGTAGATTGCATTCACTGTGTGTATCAGGAAGGCACGGGGCCGATCACGTTGTGTGGCAGGTATTAAGTATCGCGAGCAAGGCCGGGCACTGCAGCTAATATCACACTGTGTGACGCCGTCGATATCTCTTGTCTGCCCTGCCAGATCTGGTAACAACTGTAATGTCTAACAACAGTATTGCATTCTGGTGGCCGTTGTATTTGTCACGGAGAACTGCAACTCTTAATCATTTACATATCTGCCGATGGTGTGTACTTGTAGAGAGTTTCATCGACATCCGACCATTTCTTCCGGGTCCTTCACTTTTATTTGTCGGGCAGCTTGTGGCAAATACGAATCTCACGGACTGTCATTGGAACAGGCGGTAACAGTGTGGTCGTTTGTATGAAGCGGCCTCTACTGGCGGCTGTGTTTGCTCTGTGTCATCGATTCCGCACCGGCCGCTTGTGTTCCCGCCACGGCGGAGCAGCGCGCACGCCCAGCGGACGGGAAGCACGCTGGCTGGGGCCGCGTTTCCCGCTTTCCCGCGTCCGGCGCGGTCCGTGTGCGCTGTGTACGGCGCCAGGGCAATGGGTGCGCGCGGCGGCTCCAATCGCAGCTTCCTGTGGCCGCCCAGGCTG
The DNA here is from genome assembly GCF_023864345.2 of Schistocerca serialis cubense. Lineage (NCBI taxonomy): Eukaryota > Metazoa > Arthropoda > Insecta > Orthoptera > Acrididae > Schistocerca > Schistocerca serialis. The sequence goes on from NC_064646.1 coordinate 143,422,650, forward strand.
GGCGGGATCTGCGCACACAGCCGGCCGTGAACGCTGCGCGGCGCGGTTGGATCCGCTCTGCAGCGGGCAGCTCGCCGTGTTTAGAATGTCGACGTCCTTCGGCGGTACAGTGAGCGACTTCCAGCGCACACTCGTCACTCGTCTCCCACTGCTTCCGGCACTGGACCGATCTTTGCCGACACTTCACCTTAGGAGTACCGAAAGTGCTGTGTCGTCCGAACAAGAAACAGCCAGGGCAAAAGCACCACGGGCGGAAACATGCGAGCTGGTGCCAGGGCCATAGAAACTCGCCACTTGCGCGAGTTCCGACAGCGCCATGGGCGGCGCTGAGGATCAAGATATCGTTTGGCCTCTGCCAATGACCGGCCGAGTACAATCCATTTATATTACATAATAAATGGATACACAAGGAAGATCCGCACCAGTCATTCAGTCAACCATATTCAGTTGAAGGTTTGTGTAAGTACAGTAAACACTAACAAAGAGAGGGTAGAAACGCTGCTCGACTAAAAAGAATGTACACTACCGGAAATTAAAATTGCTACATCACGAAGATTACGTGCTACAGACGTGAAATTTGATCGACAGGAAGAAGATGTGGTGATATGCAAATGATTAGATTTTCACAACATTCACACAAGGTTGGCGGCGGTGGCGACACCTACAACGTGCTGACATGAGGAAAGTTTCCAACCGATTTCTCATACACAAACAGCAGTTGACCGGCGTTGCCTGGTGAAACGTTCTTGTGATCAGGAGAAATGCGTACCATCACGTTTACGACTTTGATAAAGTTCGGATTGTAGCCTATCGCGATTGCGGTTTATCGTATCGCGACATTGCTGCTCGCGTTGGTCGAGATCCAATGACTGTTAGCAGAATATGGAATCTGTGGGTTCAGGAGGGTAATACGGAACGCCGTGCTGGATCCCAACGGCTCCGTATCAGTAGCAGTCGAGATGACAGGCATCTTATCCTCATGGCTGGATGGATCCAGATTCTGTTTACAGCATCATGATGGTCGCATCCGTGTTTGGTGACATCGCGGTGAACGCACATTGGAATCGTGTATTCGTCATCGCCATACTGGCGTATCACCCGACGTGATGGTATGTGGTGCCATTGGTTACACGTCTCGGTCACCTCTTGTTCGCCCTGACGGCACTTTGAACAGTGGACGTTAACATTTCAGATGTGTTACGACCCGTGGCTCTACCCTTCATTCGATCCCTTCGAAACCCTACATTTCAGCAGGATAATGCACGATCGCATGTGCAGGTCCTGTACGGGCCTTTCTGGATATAGAAAATGTTCGACCGCTCCCTCGGCCAGCGCATTCTCCAGATCTCTCACCAATTGAAAACGTATGGTCAATGGTAGCCGAGCAACTGGCTCGTCACACTACGCCAGTCACTACTCTTGATGAACTGTGGTATCGTGTTGAAGCTGCATGGGCAGCTGGACCTGTACACGGCATCCGAGCTCTGTTTGACTCAATGCCCAGGCATATCAAGGCCGTTATTACGGCCAGAGGTGGTTGTTCTGGGTATTGATTTCTCAGGATCTATGCACCCAAATTGCGTGAAAATGTAATCACATGTCATTTCTAGTATAATATATTAGTCCAATGAGTGCCCGTTTATCATATCTATTTCTTCTTGCTGCAGCAGTTTTAATGGCCAGTGGTGTAAATTAGCACAACAGCAACTGCAGCAATGTTTTTTTTATATACAATACTGGTACGTGTAGAACAGTTCTGATATCTGACTAACATTTCTACTTTCTCTTCCTTCGTACACTGTATTTATGCCGAGATGATCTGATGATGGGCAGTACCTGAAAACAGTCATTTTTATAAAAATAAAACAATAATGTTTGGGATCTAAACTGAAAATTGTATGAAAGCTAAGGCCATAATTTGTACATTCTTTTTTCTTTTTTTTTTCCCTTCCAGGAAGGGGCTGTTTGATATCCGACCCATCATACAGCTCGGTTCTTTTAATTCAAGTCAGTCGCACAGAGGGTTCGAATGGTTCAAGTGGCTCTAAGCACTATGGGACTTAACTTCTGAGGTCATCAGTTCCCTAGAACTTAGAACTACTTAAACCTAACTAACCTACGGACATCACACACATCCATGCCCGAGGCAGGATTCGAACCTGCGACAGTAGCAGTCGCGCGGTTCCAGATTTTAGCGCCTAGAACCGTTCGGCCCCCGCGTCCGGCCAGAAGGGACAGAGGGAGGATGTAACTTAGCAGAACAGTAACAGTAAATTTTAAATAAATCCGGAATTCCCTGATGCGAGAAGACGGGTAGAGAAATAGACTAGGCACTGCTGACTACAGATAACGTTGGCTGTGGTGTCAGGTTCCCGGAAGGCGAGCGTGGCGAGACTCCTGGGGACGAGCGAGTCTGGCCACGCCCACAGCAAGGCCGCAACGGCTGAGCTGAGGGCCGCTGCGCTGCATGACTTATGCATCAGCCGGTGTTTGCGGTCCCAAAGTAGCGCGGCGGTGCTACTGCGCTGACGCCAGCGGTCGCTCTGTAGCCCCGCTAATAGTTTGCTTGTCTCGCGGAGGAGCAATTCTGCGCGACAGGAGGCGTAGGTGTCTTAAATAAGTGCCAGGACTCGGACTACGCAGCTTAGGAGCTTCCTCTCAGTTTCTTTGGCTTCGACAGCTGAGCAACGCGTTACTCGTACCCTTGGCCGTACCAAGTAGCTCGCAAGGACAAGGCACAGGGGTGCAGAACCTGATAAAAAAGGAAGAGAGACGGTGTAAGGATTAACCGGTGGAAGTATCAGAATTTCCATACAGTTCTTGTTCTTATACTGTGCCCACGAGAAGAAGCCTCTCCCTCGACTCACGACTGTAAAGGCAAGTTGTTGCCAAAGTGTCATTTCGTCCAAGCAGCGTCTTCAGGAAACGAATGGTTCAAATGGCTCTGAGCACTATGCAACTTAACTTCTGAGGTCATCAGTCGCCTAGAACTTAGAACTGATTAAACCTAACTAACCTACGGACATCACACACATCCATGCCCGAGGCAGGATTCGAACCTGCGACCGTAGCGGTCGCCCGGTTCCAGACTGTAGCGCCTAGAACCGCACGGCCACTCTGGCCGGCTCAGGAAACGACTACTATATAACAGACGTCTATGGTTTATGTGGCAACAGTAGGTTACTTTCACACAGCTAGCACCTACAGTACGTGACTCGCCCATGTCCAAGAAGGAGCTCTTGCTGATACAACGAAACGGTATTGTGGAATCACACAGGTCAGCGAACAGGATGAAAATTCTTTATTTAAATGAGTGTGTCTGTACTTAAATTGCTGAATGACTGAGACCCGCAATATCCTAGCGGAACGCAATCTGACTGCTCAAAAAAAGGATAAGCTGACTTCAAATAATTGATTCAGAAGAATGGCCCTGACTAAAAAGAAATCCTAACAATAACCTATACATTTCATTAAGCACTTACCAAAGAGTCTTCATCACGCGAACTACTGCAATACAGCGAGCGTGAATACTGCCAGCTAAATAAGAGATTCTAACTACTAAAGCCACTAACTGCTAATAGGCAAGAGGTTATCAAAGGAAAGATTTTGTTGCAAATCAAATAATGTATTTTTTACCTTAATAATGTGACATCCAGTTCAGACACGAATATAAATTGTCATTGACAGATAGTGCAAAGGTACGTAATCATGAATAATATTCACTCTCCAGGTCGAACATCTACAGATCGTTAGCCTACGGTAACACTTCAGACCTCTAACCTCCATCAATGCTTCTTCACATCTAACATCCATCACTGCTGGCTGTTCACCTCCAACTGCCCAACAGTACTTCCATCGCTGCTGGCGACTAACTTACAACTGCCCAACACTTCTGGCGATTAACTTCCAACAACGAGTACAACCAGCCACAGAGTCTCTTACAAAGAAAGCGCAGTCAGAGATCCAACGAAAAGCGCTGCACAGCGCTGCCAACACAGAAGCAGCCCACTTACAGAGAGCTGAAGCAAATGTGCTACTTGACCAACGGCATTCGATTCTTACGATTCTGCCGACTATAATTTATGAGGAACAAATAAAATGTATCCTTCATTATACAGCATGCTAAAACATATGGATAGTAGTTACCAAACATATATAGATTATGTTTTACTTTAAATGTTGTAAGAAAGCCTGTACAATGGCACATTTAATTTGTGACGCGCAGTGTTATCCGTCAATATAATACATTTTTGGGGTTCCGTGTCACAATCGGTAAAAACGGAAGCATTGCACACTGAAGTGAGAAACGTCATAGGGTAGCGCTATGCACGTCTAGTGATGGCGGTGCTGTCGCGTACACATGGTGTAAAAGGGCAGCGCATTGGCGGACGTGTCATTATTGTACTCAGGTGATTCATGTGAAAAAGTTTCCGATGTGATCGTAGCTACTCAACAGGATTTAACAGACTTTTAATGCGGAATGGTAGTTGGAGCTAGAAGCGTGGGACATTCCATTTCGAAAATCGTTAGAGAATTCAATATTCCGAGATCTACAGCGTCAAGAGTGTGCCGAGAATACCAAATTTCAGACATCACCTCCCACCACGGACGACGCAGTGGCCGACGACCTTCACTTAACGAGCGAGAGAAGCGGCGTTGACGTAGAGTTGTCAGTGCCAATAGACAAGCAACACTGCGTGAAATAGCCGTAGAAATCAATGGGGGGCCGTACGACAAACTTTCCGCAAAAAAAATGGTTCAAATGACTCTGAGCACTATGGGACTTAACATCTGAGGTCATCAGTCCCCTAGAACAGAACTACTTAAACCTAAGTAACCTAAGGACATCAGACACATCCATGGCCGGGGCAGGATTCGAACCTGCGACCGTAGCGGTCGCGAGGTCCCAGACTGAAGCGCCTTAGAACCGCTCGACAACACCGGCCGGCTAAACGTTTCCGCATGGACTGTGCGATGAAATTTGGCGTCAGTGGGCTACGGCAACAAATGACCGACGCGACTGCCTTTGCTGACAGCAAGTCACCACAGTACCTCACCTGGGTTCGTGACCCTATCTAGTTGGACCCTAGAAGACTGGAAAACAGTGACGTGGTCAGACGAGCGCCGATTTTTGTCGATAAGAGCTGATGGTAGGGTTCGAGTATGGCGTAGACTCCACGAAGTCATGGCCCAAAGCTGTCAACAAGGCATTGCGCAAGGTGGTGCTGTCTCCGTAATGGAGTGGGCTGTGTTTACATAGAATGGACTGGGTCATCTGATCCAGCTGAATCGATCATTGTCTGGAAATTGTTATGTTCGGGAACTTGGAGACAACTTGCACCCATTCATGGACCTCATGTTCTAGAACATCAGATCATAACTGTACCTGATAGGTTTGAACTACATTCTGGAGAATTTGAGGGAGGCCACCCAGATAGTCCGACATGAATCCCATCGAACATTTATGGGACATAATCGAGAAGTCACTTGGTGCAAATGGTTAAAATGGCTCTAAGCACTATGGGACTTAACATCTGAGGTCATCAGTCCCCTAGACTTAGATCTACTTAAACCTAACTAACCTAAGGACATCACACACATCCATGCCCGAGGCAGGAATCGAAACTGCGACCGTAGCATCAACGCGTTTCCGGACTGAGAACCGCTCGGCCACAACGGCCGGTTCACTTCGTGCACTTTCGCAATTATGGACGGCTGTACAGGCATCGTGGCTCCATACTTCTGCAGAGGACTATCAACGACTTGTTGAATCAATGCCACGACGAGATGCTGCACTATGTCAGACAAAAGAAGGTCGAGACGATACCCCATGACTTTTACCACCTCAGTGTAGGATCAGTTTGTTGTCTGTCTGCATGTTCGTCTCTTTAGACTCCTTTTCCTCATGAAGGGGAAGAGGTATCAAGTTGAAATATGTCACATACTAAGGAGTGTGGTCTCTTGGTGACGGAAAAAACAATTGAGGCTTCTAAGTGAACAGATACGGCCATTTTGATCACATATTTTGCTACTGGCAAACTCACTCATCAGAGCATACAGACGAACTATTTGTATACACATTTAAGTTCGTACGGATCCGTCAGAGCGTGAGTCCTACTAGCACATTTCCGGTTTTCAGATAATGTGAGACTTTTTAATCATACTAAAAATGTAAATGTCGTGTGACTAGGGCCTTCCAGTCGAGTAGACCGTTCACCGGGTGCAAGTCTTTCGAATTGACGCCACTTCGGTGACTTGCGCGTCTATGGGGATGAAATGATGATGATTGGGGCAACACAACACCCAGTCCCTGAGCGGAGAAAATCTCCGACCCAGCCGGGAATCGAACCAGGTCCCTTAGGATTGACATTCTGTCGCGCTAACCACTCATCTACCGGGGGCGGACTTTAAACATATTTACAAAAATGCAAATTTTGTCAAAATTGAGTACAGAAATGGTCGTGCGGTAGCGTTCTCGCTTCCCACGCCCGGGTTCCCGGGTTCGATTCCCGGCGGGGTCAGGGATTTTCTCTGCCTCGTGATGAGTGGGTGTTGTGTGATGTCCTTAGGTTAGTTAGGTTTAAGTAGTTCTAAGTTCTAGATGACTGATGACCATAGATGTTAAGTCCCATAGTGCTCAGAGCCATTTGAGTACAGAAAACAGCAGAGAGGTAATTTTAGCTGATGTGGCAGGGTGGGGGCATGGGCATTTCCACTAGTGGCTAAGGGTCACCACAGTATGGGTTACCTTACACGAGAAAACCCCGTATAGATTCGGAAGAGAAGTATTCACACATTGCAAATACGATTAGATGTCAGCTGTACAATGTATAGGTGACATATGAATATTTGTGCCGGTCCGTGACTCGAACTTGGATTTCCCGCGTAGCACGATCGATCTGTTTAACCCCTTCGGCTGTCCGTACACGCCTCCTAGGTCGATCCGCACCCCCATATGTCGCCCTGTCCACGTCCTGTACCTTCACACTTTCTGTGATTCCTCACAGAGGGAGAGATGATATTATTACTGTCGCGGTCTATCTAGCCATGTATCATAATTTTGCAGTGTCTGAAGTTTACAGTGCCTGTATAGTACTATCCAATGTCCTTCAGACGTGGATGTATGTGCCGAATGACACTCTAACGAGCGGACATTTGGATTGGTCCGCGAAGCGTGCACGGGTAGCCGATGTGGTTAAAGCAACCGCTCGTGTTAGGCGTGAAATCCGGATTCATGTGTCGTTAATAAATTATACAGCTGATGTCTAATAGTATTCGCAATTTGCTAATACATCTTCTCTACCTCATTGAGCCGTATGTCGCATTTGGGAGGACGTCGGTTCAGACCCGCGTCCGGCCATCCTGATTTAGGTTTTCCATGATTTACCTAAATCGCTTCAGTCAAATGCCGGGATGGTTACTTTGAAAAGGCACGGCCGACTTCCTTCCCTAATCCACTGGGACCGATAACCTCGCTGTTTGGTTCCCTCCCGCAGATCAACCAACAGCAGGTCGTCTGCAGCAGTGTCTGCTCCTTCAGACTCGCTCTCTCTCTGTCTTACTCCCACACACACACACACACACACACACACACACACACACACACACACAAATCGACGCGAACGGTCGTTATGGAGATATATAGGTGCATAGAGCGTATGTGCCAACTCCCAGGGAATTTACACCACTGGCCATTAAAATTGCACCGGCCGAAGTGGCCGTGCGGTTAAAGGCGCTGCAGTCTGGAACCGCAAGACCGCTACGGTCGCAGGTTCGAATCCTGTCTCGGGTATGGATGTTTGTGATGTCCTTAGGTTAGTTAGGTATAAGTAGTTCTAAGTTCTAGCGGACTGATGACATCAGAAGTTGAGTCCCATAGTGCTCAGAGCCATTTGACCAATTTGATGCGCAAGTATGGCGATGACGAATACACGCTTCCAATGTGCGTTCACCGCGATGTTGCCAAACACGGATGTGACCATCATGATGCTGCACGCAGGACCTGGATTTATCCGAAAAAATTACGTTTTGCCATTCGTTCACCCAGGTTCATCGTTGAGTACACCATCGCAAGCACTCCTGTCTGTGATGCAGCGTCAAGGGTAACCGCAGCCATGGCCTCCGAGCTGATAGTCCATGCTGCTGCAAACGTCGTCGAACTGTTCGTGCAGATGGTTGTTGTCTTGCAAACGTCCCCATCTGTTGACTCAGGGATCGAGACGTTGTTGCACGATCCGTTACAGCCATGCGGATAAGATGCCTGTCATCTCGACTGCTAGTCATACGAGGCCGTTGGGATCCAGCACGGCGTTCCGTATCACCCTCCTGAACCCACCGATTCCATATTCTGCTAACATTCATTGGATGTCGACCAACGCGAGCAGCAATGTCGCGATACGATAAACCGCAATCGCGATAGGCTACAATCCGACCTATACCAAAGTCGGAAACGTGATGGTACGCATTTCTCATCCTTACACGAGGCATCAGAACAACGTTTCAGCAGGCAACGCCGGTCAATTGCTGTTTGTGTATGAGAAATCGGTTGGAAACTTTCCTCATGTCAGCACGTTGTAGGTGTCGCCACCGGTGCCAACCTTGTGTGAATGGTTCAAATGGCTCTGAGCACTATGGGACTCAACTACTGTGGTCATCAGTCCCCGAGAACTTAGAACTACTTGAACCTAACTAACCTAAGGACATCACACACATCCATGCCCGAGGCAGGATTCGAACCTGCGACCGTAGCAGTCGCGCGGTTCCGGACTGCGCGCCTAGAACCGCTAGACCACCGCGGCCGGCCAACCTTGTGTGAATGCTGTGAAAAGCTAATCATTTGCATATCACAGCAGGTCATCCTCGTGGTGTAGCAATGTTAATGGCCAGTAGTGTATATGAATGTGCAATGAACTTGTAAATAATTCGTTTTTCTCAGAAACCAGTGGTTGCTAATGTAACATACACCAGAGAAGTTTTTTTTTCTGAAATTACGGTGTTCGCAACTAACTTATAACCAAAACTGTGTCGGAGACGTAACTGGAGCTCTGATTCAGTATTTCATCACGAGAAAGTTCACGTTAGTCATACAGAGGTCCTGCTCCAGAATGTACTAATTTCTTGTCAGGCGGTAAAGCAGTTTCTTGCGGGCCAGCTGTTGCAAGCGGTTGCTCTGCTACCCGTCGCCGTAAGCCGAGCAAGAAGATGAGGGGAGCGGGAGAGTCGTTGTGTATCGGCAGCAGCAGGAGCAGCAGCGGTCCGCACTTACACACTGGCTGGGCCCGTTACTGCCCGGGCAGGTTGAGCGCCGGCCGAAAGCGCGAGTGGTCCAGTTCTGGCTGATCGAGGGCAAGCGGGCCGAGCTGCCGGCAGCACTCTCGCTTTCAGAGGCATCCGGCCGACGCTCGCCACCACTCACCCGCTGCCCGCCGTAGCGCAATCCACAGGCAGCGCGTTTCTGAAGACCAACATATACGTCCAAAAGTCTGTGAACCACCGCGAAGGGTGTGGCAGCAGGGGGCTTTTCAAAGTGTGTGTTGTACACTGAAGCGCCAAGAAAACTGGTATAGGCATGCTATCCAATTACAGAGACATGAAACAGGCAGAATACGGCGCTGCGACCTGTATAGGACGTAAGTACCTGGCGCAGTTGTTAGATCGGTTACTGCCGCTAGAATGGTAGGTTGTCAATATGTCAGTTTGAACGTGGTGTTATACTCGGTCCTCGAGCGATGGGACACAGCATCTCCGAGGTAGCGATGAAGTGGGAATTTTCCCATACGACAATTTCACGAGTGTACCGTAATATCACGAATCCGGTAAAACATCAAATCTCCGACATCAGTGCGGTCGAAAAAAGATCCTGCAAGAACGAGACCAACGACAGCTAAAGAAAACCGTTCGACGTGACAGGAGTGCTCAACCCTTCTACGAATTTCTGCAGATTTCAATGTTGGAACATCAACAAGTGTCAGTACGCCAACCATTCGACGAAACATCATCGATATGGGCATTCGGAGTCGAAAGCCCAGTACGCTTGTTCGCCCCCTGCTTGAATACTACTCACCAGTGTGGGATCCGTACCAGATGGGGTTGATAGAAGAGATAGAGAAGATCTAACGGAGAGCAGCGCGCTTCGTTACGGGATCATTTAGTAATCGCGAAAGCGTTACGGAGATAATAGATAAACTCCAGTGGAAGACTCTGCAGGAGAGACGCTCAGTAGCTCGGTGCAGGCTTTGGTTAAAGTTTCGAGAACATACCTTCACCGAGGAGTCAAGCAGTATATTGCTCCCTCCTACGTATATCTCGCGCAGAGACCATGAGGATAAAATCAGAGATATTAGAGCCCACACAGAGGCATACCGACAATCCTTCTTTCCACGAACAATACGAGACCGGAATAGGAGAACCGATAGAGGTACTCAGGGTACCCTCCGCCACACACCGTCAGGTGGCTTGCGGAGTATGGATGTAGATGTAGATGTAGATGTAGACATGTACCTATGATCACTACACGACACAAAGCTTTAGGCGTCGCCTGGCCCCGTCAACAAAGACGTTGGACTGTTGATAACTGAAAATATGTTGCATGGTCGGAAAAGTCTCGTTTCAGTTATATCGAGCGGATGGACGTGTACACTGCATCTCAGTAGGGGACTGTTGAATCTGGTGGAGGCACTGTAATGGTGTGTGGAGCTGGAGTGATGTGAGACCCCTGATACGTCCAGATACGACTCTGACAGTGAACACGTATGTAAGCATCCCGTCTGATGACCTGCATCCATTCATGTCCATTGTGCGTTCCAACGGACTTGTGCAATTTCAGCAGGTCAATGCTACACCCCACACTTCCAGGAACACTCTTCTGAGTTTAAACATTTCCGCTGGCCACCAAACTTCCCAGACATGAACAGTATTGAACATATCTGGGATACCTTGCAACGTGCTGTTCGGAAGAGACCTCCACCCCCTCTTACTCTTACGGATTTATGGGCAGGCCTGCAGGATCCATGGTGTCACTTCTCTCCAGCAGTAAGTTTCTTTGCCTCTTCATTGTAGTTAGAGTAAACAAGGGTTCACAAACAAGATGTTTCCAGACAGTTGCAGCTGCTTCATTACGGTACGTCATTGAACTGAATCACCGTAAAAGTCAGTAAAAACGAAGAGTGGAAACGGAGACGTTCTAACAAGAAGTGTATCCAACTCGACTGCCTACTTTAAGGAGTGGAAAGCACGCTAGCAAGATATCAGCCACAGAAATCGATCACACGAGAAACACTGCGCTTTAAATCTGATACTCGCAGTTTACTTGTAAATTACATATAAATTGATGTTGTATTACATACTCATATTACCGCCGACTATAACACCACGTTCAAACTCACATAAACCTTGATAACCTGCCATTGTAGCAGTATTAACCGATCTAACAACTGCGTCTGACACTTGTTGTCTTATATAGGCGTTGCCGACCCCAGCGCCGTATTCTAGCTGTTTACATATCTCTGTATTTAAAACGCATACCTAGTCCAGTTTCTTTGGCGCTTCAGTGTAATTTATTTGTAGCTGAGATAATGTGATCCTTCCACTACATATCTATATAGACTGTTACTCCCAGATATCAGAATGGAGTGACGCAGTAATTGTGTCATCTTTACAATTACTAAGTTATAGTTCCCGCAATATTTTCCGTAGATATTATTAAGTCCACTGACGCATTTTTCTGTCTGTATATGAAGGCTAATCCCTACTGTAGCGACTTTGGTGCGGTTTTCGCTAATAGGCCGACTGATTCACGAGGAAAGTGTGCGTACAAAATTTGCGCCACGTAAGTCGTCCGGCAGTAGTCACTGAGTGCTACCAGTGCGAAGCCCCGGCAGGTCACTAGTGAATCCCGTAGTCAAGGGCTCCCACTCTTTAAAGTTTCTTGAAGTACTCACCTACTCCGTCCCTTTTTTTTTACGTTAAGAGCTAGTCAGTATTTTCACCAGTTTGATATTTTACTGAGCTTCAACCCAGTGCCGGTTGCTGTGGCCGAGCGGTTCTAGGTGCTTCAGTCCGGAACCGCGCGACCGCTACGGTCGCAGGTTCGAATCCTGCCTCGCGCATGGATGTGTGTGATGTCCTTAGGTTAGTTAGGTTTAAGTAGTTCTAAGTTCTAGGGGACTGATGACCTCAGTTGTTAAGTCCCATAGTGTTCAGAGCCGTTTGAACCTCATTAATGTATAGTAACACAAAATGGTTACCTAACTCGGTGTGGAAATAATACATGTGTAGAATCATTGGGAAGGAAATTTCCCTCCCTTAACGCAAAACGTGATGGAAAGAAGCGATGACAACTTTCGTTAATGTACTGTCCGCAGGAGGACGGTGGAAAAACAACTGGAAACTCGTGGTCGTTTACTTCCTGGAATATTTCGAAACAAGAAAAGGAACAATTCTTAATTATTCTCAAAATCAAATGTCGCAGTCTCGACCGCCGCAACTAACCATTTCTGTTACGTTAGCATTATAACCAAATACGTTTTATGTGATTAACAATTTCTGTGTGCTTCAGCTTTTTCGTTAAGCAAGGTTATCGATCGATAGTCCAATTTTACAACGAACAAAATACAATTGATATTTGCTGTGTCACTGAATTCCGTATTCAGGAAGTGACAAATCTAGCTTCGATGTCGATCAACTTAGAACACTAATCCCTCATACGTCTGTTAGTAACATAAAATGTAAGTCAGATATCTTTTAAAATCTTGACGGGAGTCGAAAGTTTTAAGCGTATCGTATTCAGTGGCGTTTTTAGTTATTTACTCGTTCCATAGTTAATATTCACGATAAACGTTGTGATATTGAATTGTCAAACAAAACATTTACAACTGAACAAAAAGACGAAAAAACATTTATACGGCTAAATGCCAGGAACGTACTGTTTTTTTCTATATAAATGACTATCTCAGTTCAAGAATTACTCTACGGTCCAGAAGAAGTTGTTAAAGATAAAAACTGTGATGTGTGTTTGAAAACACTTCTGCTGCCTGTCACACATTTTATTTCCATTCGTAGATTTTTACACAGTTTTAAAGCTGCATATATCATTCATTTCTATGCTGAAGATAGAATCGTTAATTGATAATCCAGAGAACTTTCGTTTATGACGATCTCGTTCTTTTTGACATACATAACGTGATCTCCTATGAGTTAACAGCATTGAATACTGATTTCAGTTTACTGTCCTATTTGTGAACTGAAGACAAGCTGAGACGTTTGGAAGCTATTTTGAATATCAACTGTTTTCGTACACCGTATTAAACATGGTAATGTGTTGTGTCTTTAGTATTTCCATATTTTTGTCACCCTCTGTTGTGATCCAAGAATTTCTTTTAAATTTTTTAATGGCTTTGGAAGTACAAAGCTTCTTTAATAATTCCCATTATTGCATTTAATTATCTTTTTAGGAAAACTGATTTCATAAATGGACACAAACTCGTTAACAAAGCTTTTGAGCTTAGAGCTAGCATTAAACCCACTGTGAACATCCAAACAAACATTTTTCAAGTTTCCTTTAAAATCTTCAGTTATTTTGTTATTAATCACACTGACCGGCTCCTTTGTTTCTGAACTGCACATCGAGTTAAACTACGTAATATTACTGACTGTGCACTGTGATCTGACAATCCGTTTACCACAAGTTTGGCCTGCGTGTCTCTAATTTCCGCTTGTTAGTGAAAGCATTACCCAATCAAGTGGTTCAAATGGCTCTAAGCACTATGGGACTTAACATTTGAGGTCATCAATCCCCTAGACTTAGAACTGCTTAAACCTAACTAACCTCCCCGAGGCAGGATTCGAACCTGCGACCGTAGCAGCAGCCCGGTTCCGGACAGAAGCGCCTAGAACCGCTCGGCCACACAGGCCGGCTTACCCATAAGAGGATTAATATCTTGATGGACCTTGTAGAAGTTCGTAAGAACTAATACAATCGAAATAACTGTAAGTACTACTACAATCTCTTCTTTGATTGCCCTGACGCTTTTGACTCCACCTTCGTATTTACAGTAGGCACTATTCGAAAAGTTCTGGCGCTGCAATCTGGAACCGCGAGACCGCTACGGTCGCAGGTTCGAATCCTGCCTCGGGCATGGATGTGTGTGATGTCCTTAGTTAGGTTTAACTAGTTCTAAGTTATAGGGGACTAATGACCTCAGCAGTTGAGTCTCATAGTGCTCAGAGCCATTTGAACCATTTGAACTATTCGCAAAGCATACGTAATCCGTCCTGTGGACTAGTGTGACGTTGTTGAGAGGAGCCAAATTATTTCTGGCGATACAGTTGTCGCTAAAATGCCTAGTAGCTGCAATTACGCAATTGTTGTGAGCAGCTACGGGCATGAAGGACAAATTTCCAGTTTTTCGCAACTGCTTGTAAACCCCAAGTAAGCGAGTGGCTCAACCCGTTATAATAACACGAAAGGCCGAAGCAGAGCTATAAAAAAATCAGCTGCTCGGATCTCCAACAAACAGCAGGTGGTGAGCAAGAAGATAGTAAATTCTTTTTCCCGACTTTCATCCAGCTTGGACACAGGTGTTCGTATGGGACATTCTTCCCCCCTACCTCCCCACCCTTCGCCTGTGAGTACGAGCAAGCATGCGGGCGTGTTTGCGTGTGTGTGTGTGTGTGTGCGTGTGTGTCTGTGTGTGTGTGTGTGTGTGTGTGTTCCTTTCCTGGAGAAATGCGATTTCTCAAGGTCGCTGAAAGTAGTGTCGCCTGTAGCGGATGCGAGAGCCGTGTTCGGCCACGACTACCACGGCCAGCCCTCAGCAGACACTAACAGCTGCTGCCTTTCCCCTGGGTCTGTTACAGCTTCAAACGTTCTCTTGCCGCGTTCTCCCATGCTGTTTAGTCAGACTTAAGTGCTGCGACTCAATTTCCGCGCGACGTACTAATCCAGCATTTTTATCGGGAGTGGTCGATAGATGTGAAAGAATATTCAGTTGCTATTGTTCCAATACTATCGTATCTTACAGGCAATTTCTGTCAGATCACATATTTGTGTAAGAGGAGAAGTAGCTTTCTGCACAGCAAGCCCTCTCTTCTGTTAGTGACGACACATAAGGACGATGCTACTGCATCTACATGTGTATTCGGCTGTCTACCGTGTTATATCTGGCACAGATGACCTTGTGTATTGACGAAGGTTTCCGACTTCCTCATTACAATCGAGAGTGTTACATGGAAGGACAAAGAACGATTGTTTGTAGTCCCCCGTGCGACCTTGAATCTCTTTAATTTTACATACTATGCCTTTTCCCGAGATGTACAGCGAAGTGACCAAAGTCACGGGATAACTCCTAATACCATGTCGGACCTCCTTTTGCCCGGCATAGTGAAATATCTGTACGTGGCATAGACTCAACAAGTCATTGGAAGTCCCCTGCGGAAATGTAAAATAATAAATGGTTGTGAATTTGTAAGGGACCAAACTGCTGAGGTCATCGGTCCCTAGACTTACACACTACTTAAACTAACTTACGCTAAGAACAACACACACTCGCACACCTATTCCCGAGGGAGGACTCGAACCTCCGACGGGAGTGGCTGCGCAGTCACTGAAATGGCGCCTCTAATCGCGCGGCCACTCCGCGTGACCCCTGCAGAAATATTTAGCCATGTTGCCTCTATAGCTCTCCATAATTGCGAAAGTGTTGCCGGTGCAGGATTTTGTGCACGAACTGACCTCTCGATTACGTCCCATAAATGCACGATGGGTTTCATGTCGGACTATCTGGGTGGCTAATCCATTCGCTCTAAATGTTCAGAATGTTCTCCAAACCAATTGCAAACAATTGTGGCCCGGTGACACGGTGCATTGTCATCCACAGAAACTACATCGCTGAATGGCTGCAAACAGTCTCCAAGTAGCCAAATATAGCCATTTCCAGTCAACGGTCGGTTCAGTTGGACCAGAGGACCAAGACTTTCCCATGTCAACACAGTCTACGCCATTAAGAAGCCACCACCAGCTTTCACAGTGCCTTTTTGACAACATCGGTCCATTGCTTCGTGGCATCTGCACCACACTCGAACCGTGTCATCAGCTAACACCAACTGAAATCGGGACTCATCTGAGAAGGCCACGGTTTTTCAGCTGTCTAGGGTCCAACGATATGGGCACGAGCTGGCGAGAGGAGCTGCAGGCGATGTCGCGCTGTTAGCGAAGGCACTCGCGCCGGCCGCTTACTGCTGTAGCCCATTAACGCCACATTTCACCGCAGTTTCCTAACGGATACGTTCGTCGTACGTCCCACGTTGATTTCTACGGTTATTTCACGCAGTGTTGCTTGACTGTTAGCACTGACAACTCTACGCAAACGCAACTGCTCCCGGTTGCGAAGTGAAGGCTATCAGCCACTGCGTTGCCCGTGGTGAGAGGTAATGCCTGATGCTGTGGATCTCGGAATATTGAATTCCCTAAAGATTTGCGAAATGGGAATGTCCACATGCGTCTAGCTCCAACTACCATTCCACGTTCAAAGTCTGTTAATTTCTGTCGTGTGACCATAATCACGTCGGAAACCTTTCCACATGAATCACCAGAGCACAAATGACAGCTTCGCCAATGCCCTGTCTTTTTATACCTTGCGTATGCCATACTGCCGCCATCTTCATAAGTGCATGTTGCTATGCCATAACTTTTGACACCTCAATGTGTAATGCTTCGATTGTGGGAACATAAGCTGTCGGAAAATGTAGCAGTATATGAACAAAGCCTCTCTTGTAGCGTGAGCTGCTCGAGTTGAATAAGCATCTCCGTAACGCTATGGCGCTTACTAAACCAATTTGCGAGGAAACGCGCTGCTTTTCTTTGAGTCTCTATCAGCTCACTTCCTCCAGTGAATCTCAGGACTGCATCTGCCTTTTCTTCGATCGTCGATCCATTTTAAATCGCTCAGTAGACATACTCCCAGAGATTTAATGGATGAGACCGCGTTCTCTGAGTCCGCAGCTCGTGGTCGAGCGGTAGCGTTCTCGCTTCCCGCACCCGGGTTCCAAGGTTCGATTCCCGGCGGGGTCAGGGATTTTCTCTGCCTCGTGATGACTGGGTGTTGTGTGATGTCCTTAGGTTAGTTAGGTTTAAGTAGTTTCCAGTTCTAGGGGACAGATGACCATAGATGTTAAGTCCCATAGTGCTCAGAGCCATTTGAACCATTTTGAAATAAGGAAGGAAGATAACGATTTAACGTTCCGTCGAGGACAAGATCATTACAGCCTAAGTACAAGCTCGAACTGAATTCTCCTTAAGCCATTTAGCGGAATGACGAAAAGAAATTTGGTTGTGTGCTCCGGGATTTGAACAATCCTCCTCCGGACACGAATCCGTTGTCTTACCACTGCGCCACTTTATCCAGTAATTTACAAGTGGTCACTGAAGCTGAAAATCTTACGTATACTTGACGGATGACTACGTTTGCTAGGACAGTGTAGTGAGTTAACGTCCTCGTACGAAGTAGCTCCGTATATGCTGGGTTTGTTCGGAAAGAAAAGTGAAACAGCATCAGAGCACAAGAACCATCTGTAATTGCGAATCGTGGTGCAAGGTATTATTAGCCTCGACGCTCTCGTTAAGCTGCCAGCTGCTGCTAAGTCTCGGTGGACTAGTTCTCCTTGGAGTGCGTCATTGTGTTCCTGATTCGAAAAGTTGAAAGTTAGTATTATAATTACGTCCCTGTAAAATCTTACATTTTATTGTTTAGAACCGAAACTGACACCGACGTTATAGGAGTGGCGTTTAGTACCTAATATAACACTTTTTTCTCGGCCAGTTTCGGTTGGAAAAATGCGGTATACGGTGTGGGACATCATGGAATATTCCCGCTTCAGCCTTTTTACGCGCTGTACGTAGATTTGACAATGGCTTCTGTGACGGAATTGGGTTCCAAGCAGAGAGCTGTCATTGATTCCTTTGGCAAAAAACCAGAGCATTGCACATATCCACAGGTGCTTGCCAGTATCTATGGAGACCTGGCCGTGAACAAAAGCACGATGAGTCGTTGGGCAAGGCGTTCGTCATCATCGAAACAAGGTCGCCCAAACTTTCCCCATCCCCACGTGCCGGCCGGTCGCACACAGATGTGACACCTGGGGACGGCCGCTCGCACATAGCATTGTTGGAACGTGCGGATACTCTCGTTTAATGATCGACGGATCACAATCAAACACCCCACTGCACAACTGGACGTCTCTGTCAGTAGTGCTGACATTCGCGTCTACCGGTTGAATTACTCAAAGATGTGCTCACGCTCGGTTGCTCGCCGCCTAACAGAAGACCATAAAGAACAAAGAAGGAATATATGCGGTATTGCTTGCAGGTTAAGTGGTTGATCGTGACAGGCTTTTGTCGAACATCGTCACAGTCGTTGTACAGCGTATGGTAACGGTCCTCCAAATTGGCCTACTATTCGTTAAGATATAACAAATCCTATGACGACGTCGTATAGCAAGTAAAACAAATCTTTGTGAATAGTCCTACAAAATCGACCTGGAAAGCTTATCGAGAGGTGGACATTCCACATGTGACTCTTGGCGTGTGTTAAGAAAACGATTGCATCTCAAACCAAACAAGGTTACAATGGTGTAAGAACTAAAACATTGCTGAGGCCTTTTATGTGGAAATGTTACATGGGTTGGATGAAGATTTCATTAGAATAATTATCTTTAATGATGAGTCGACTTTTCACTTAAGTGGTAAAGTTAAGAAACACAGCTGTAGGTTTTCCTAAATGTCCACTTTCGAGGTAAGTGGAACGGCCGAGGTGCACCAGTTGCATTGCCCCCACATTCAACGGACCTGACACTTCTTGACATCTTTTGGGTGCGCATCAAGGATACCCTGTTTGTTCCACCTTTACCGGCTTCTCTACTAAAGTTCAGAGCTGGACGCTACCTCGCAGTTCAACAACTCACGCCTGACATGGTGCGGCAAGAAATCGACTTCTGACAGGCTGTCTGCTGCATAGACAATGGAAGCCACATTGAACCTTTTTAGGTACAAGGTAAAAAACGTAATGTATGTTGGTGTAAAATGACACCGAAAAGATCTATGGAAGTTAAGTGAATAAATCAATATGAGTTTTCAAAGTCACAAATTCTTGATATAAATTTATTTGTGCAAAGATGCGTTCCGGGATTTCATCCATTCCAAGAGGTGAAATACATATATGTTTTCATCAATAAAACGAGTTTGTGGACTGTTTTTCGAATTTTGCAGCTGCTTTTTATTCTACAGTTTTTGGCTACTTCTACCACCTTTATATGCATAGCACACATACTCGCTGGTACACTAGTGGAGATAGAGTGCGTGTGCTACGAATATGGAGCCGGGAAAGGAGCCACAAAGTACAGAACAAAACACAGTTTCAGCGTCCAGAATGCTGTCCAGAAAATCTTTATTATGGCACTTAAAGATGGCCTAAATCCTAATATGCATCTTGGCATAAAATAAAGCTATACTGAATTTAGTCAAGAGAGTTAGTGTATTCGAGGGTAGTACATGTGCAGAACAGTTTTGCTTTTTTTACTTATTTGTTGACCTTTGAGTACACCAATACAGTCAGCCCAAAACTTACAGTGCTGCGTATCCTTTAGAGACTTCGATCTATAGTTTCTACAGCTTCTGACAAAATTTAAAATAAATTTCAGTGACATGTTGAATAACACATAAGTAAATACAATGACATCTTACGTTAATAAACATATTTCTAATCGCACACGCACGCACACACACACACACACACACACACACACACACACACGAGATTTCCACACTCCTAAACATCCCTAGGTCCACTATTTCCGATGTGACAATGAAGTGGAAACGTGAAGGGACACATACAGCACAAAAGCGTACAGCCCGACCTCGTCTGTTGACTGACAGAGACCGTGAACAGTTGAAGATGGTCGTAATGTGTAATAGGCAGACATGTATCCAGACCATCACACAGAAATTCCAAACTGCATCAGGGTGCACTACAAGTACTATGACCGTTAAGCGGGAGGTGAGAATACTTGGATTTCGTGGTCGAGCGGCTGCTCATAAGCCACACGTCACTCCGGTAAATGCCAAACGACGCCTCGCTTGGTGTAAAGAGCGTAAACATTGGACGATTGAACAATGGAAAAACGTTGTGTGGAGTGAGGAATCACGGTACACATTGTGGCGATCCGATGGCAGCGTATGGGTATGGCGAATGCACAGTGAACGTCTTTTGCTAACGTGTGAAGTGTCAACAGTAAAATTCGGAGGCGATGGTGTGGTCGTGTTTTTCACGGAGGGGGATCGCACCCCTCGTTGTTTTGCAAGGCACTATCCTAGCACAGGCCTACATTGATGTTTTAAGCACCTTCTTGCTTCTCACTGTTGAATAGCAATTCGGGAATGACGGTTGCATCTTTCAACACGATCGAGCACCTGTTTGTAAAGCACGGCCTGTGGCGGAGTGGTTACACGACAATAACATCCTTGTAATGGACTGGCCTGCACAGAGTTCTGACCTGAATCGTACAGAACACCTTTTGGGATGTTTTGGAGCGCCGACTTCGTGCTAGGCCTCACCGACCGACGTCGATACCTCTCCTCAGTGCAGATCCGTGAAGAATGGGTTGCCATTCTCCGAGAAACCTTCCAGCACCTGACTGAACGTATGCCTGCGAGTGTGGAAGGTGTCATCAAGGCTAAAGGTCGGCCAACACCATAATGAATTCCAGCATTACTGGTGGAGGGCACCACAAACAAGCCATTTTCAGGCAGGTGTCCGGATACTTTTGATAACATAGTGTATATAGAAGAAAATAGTTTCTTAGCCATGCTGGCATTTCATTTCCTTTGTGACGAGATAGTATGTTAGCACCTCCCGGGAGGAGTATAGAGGAACATGGTGGTTAAAACAGGGGACTGGTATTTCTTAGAATTGTTGTTCTTTACTTAGGAATTGGGATGTTTCAAAATCCGCTTCATTTGACTGCCTGCTTGATTAACTCTACAAGGACATGCTAAATTACCTCTTGATCAACCTAGCTGAAGCCTTGCTGTTACAACGTGAATTTCCAAGAAGCTTAAACTCTAATCTTTCTTTCATGCACTGATTTATAGTTCCACATGTTTTTCTTGGCGCCCCTTTTTTTCTTTTCTTCGAACACAGATCGGACGGAGAGGAGTTATTACTGCAATTTTTTTTTTAAGAACGTACTTACAGAACCTAAAATATCCTAAGGCAGCCAAGCCACTATTGAGTGACCTCACATTCGCTCCACGGCGCGCACCTGGTGCAGTGGGTTGGTGGGGCTGTGCCGGTATACACCGACTGTGAAAGGACCCGACAATAAGTTCGCTCTCAAGGTTTAGCGCCCCATTTCCTACATCTGCAATCTTCGACTGGTTCTGCCGAGCAGAAAGGGAAAAGATACTCGTCGTATAAGAAAAAGAACAATGGAGGCTGTAAATGCAGCCAGGTTTTCCCAGTGCCCGTCAGAGGCTCAGTACTCTAATAACATATCATGTACGTAATTACTACCCCTCGTTACTACTGTCATTCTGGAGCAGCAATGATTAAGCAAAAAGCAGCGCCCTACAGCCGACAGGGGATGTAGGTTCCGTATGTCAGTTTTCAGTGTTCGTGTGCTGCCGTATAATATAATACAGTGCCTGTTATCTGAAGTCTGAATTCTGACAAAATGATAGACACCTTGTTGCTGACAGTTCTTCAGATATGTCCAACTTCTACAGGAGTATACTGCTTAATATGGAGGTACTACATCTTCGAATCAAAATAACTGCTACACTATGTGATCAAAAGTATCCGGACACCTGGCTGAAAATGACTTAAAAGTTCGTGGCACCCTCCATCGGTAATGCCGGAATTCAGTAAGGTGTTGGCCCACCTTCAGCCTTGATGACAGCTTCCACTCTCGCAGGCATACGTTCAATCAGGTGCTGGAAGGTTTCTTGGGGAATGGCAGCCCATTCTTCACCGAGTGCTGCACTCAGGAGAGGCATCGATGTCGGTCGGTGAGGCCTGGCACGAGGTCGGCGTTCCAAAACATCCCAAAGGTGTTCTGTAGGATTCAGGTCAGGACTCTGTGCAGGCCAGTCCATTACAGGGATGTTACTGTCGTGTAATCACCCCACCACAGGCCGTGCATTATAAAGAGGTGCTCGATCGTGTTGAAATATGCAATCGACATCCCCGAATTGCTCTTCAACAGTGGGGAGCAAGAAGGTGCTTAAAACATCAATGTAGGCCTGTGCTGTGACATATAAAGGGGATATTTTACTAACGAAAATATCATATTTGTTTCTTTAAAATCTTAAAACTCCGAAAGTTCTTCACCTATTTCTTTGAAATTTTTATGCAATGTTGCATTCCAATGCGCGCGTGTTTTTATGTACCTACAAGAGCGTCATAGCTTTTATGCCTCGTGTTGCGGGGCCAGCTCAAATTGACACTATAATTGAAATGGCTCTGAGCACTATGGGACTTAACATCTATGGTCATCAGTCCCCTAGAACTTAGAGTAATTAATCGTAACTAACCTAAGGACATCACACAACACGCAGTCATCACGAGGTAGAGGAAATCCCTGACCCCGCCGGGAATCGAACCCGGGAACTCGGGAGCGGGAAGCGAGAACGCTACCGCACGACCACGAGCTGCGGACTTGACGCTATAGTCACAGTGAGCTCACATCATGTGACGTTCAAATTTCTGTCCACGACTGCCTCTGGCAACATTGTCCCGCATTTAATTTATTTCCATTGAGTTGTTAATATGCATTGTACGTTATATACACTGGAGCGCAAAGAAACTGGTACAGGCATGCGTCTTCAGAGATATGTAAACTGGCCGTATACGGCACTGCCTTCGGCAACGCCTATATAAGACATCAAGTATCTGGCGTAGTTCTTAGATCGGTTACTACTGCTACAATGGCAGGTTATCAGGTGTTAAATGAGTTTGAACGTGGTGTTACAGTCGGCTCGCGACCGATTGAACACAACATCTCCGAGGTAGCGATGAAGTGGAGATTTACCCGTACGACAGTTTCACGAGTGTTCTGTGTATATCAGAATTCCGGTAAAACATCGAATCTCACACATCGCTACGACCGGAAAAAAATCTTGCAAGAACGGCACCAACGACGACTGAAGAGAATCGTTCAACGTCACAGAAGGGGAACCGTTCCGCAAATTGCTGCAGATTTCAATGCTGGGCCATCAACAAGTGTCAGCGTGCGAACAATTCACGAAACATCATCGATATGGGCTTTCGTAGCCGAAAGTCGAATGTTCTTCGGAACCGAAGACCCACTTGCGTGCCCTTGATGACCGCACGATACAAAGCTTTGCGTATCGCCTGGGCTGCTGATGATTAGAAACATGTTGCCTGGTCGAATGGGTCTCGTTTTAAATTTATCGAGCTGTTGGACGTGTACGGTTATGGAGGCAACCTCATGAATCTGTGGAGCCTGCATGTCAGCAGAGGACTGCTTAAGCTGGAGGAGGCTCTGTAATTGTGTGAGGCCTATCCAGTTGCAGTGGCATGGGACTCCTTATACGTCTAGATACGATTCTGAAAGGTGGCACGTACGTGAGCATCCTGTCTGGCCACCTGCATCCATTCATATCTAGTGTGCATTTCGACCGACTTGGGCAATTCGAGTAAGACCATGCGGCGCCCCATACATCCAGAATTGCTACAGGTGGCTCAGGAACACTCTTCTGACTTTAAACATTTTCGCTGCCTACCAAACTCTCCAGACATGAACACTGTTGAGCATATCTGGGATGCCTTGCAACGTGCTGTCCAGAAGAGATCTCCACCCAGTCGTACTCTTACGGATTTATGGACAGCCGTGCAGGATTCATGGTGTCAGATTCCTCCAGCACTACTTCAGATATTAGTCGAGTCCATGCCACATTGTGCTGCGGCACTTCTGCGAGCTCGCGGGGTCCCTACACGATTTTAGGCAGGTGTACCAGGTTCTTTGGCTCTTGAGTGTATCTGGTCCTTAAGTTGTGCAGAGGATCAAATTTAGGGATAATACTGATGCGATGTGGAATGAAATGATCTCGTAAAATCAGCATTAAGGATGGCGAATGGAAGAATTAGGTCTGTTTGGAGTTTTCGGAATGGAAATTACATATAAGAGCGTTTGGAGTCTTTATCATTTGGATACGGCAACAGGTATCAAGCGAAATCAGATATGCGCTGTTATAATCGTAATGGGACGGTATACAAGTCGTAAATGATTGGCGAAGTTTAGTGGGAATTTTGGAAGAGAGACTATTTAGTTCTGGGCAAACGGTTTTGGATAAAATTAGAGACAGTGCGACCATTCTGCTGACGTCGTCGTAATGCTCTGGTAGCGATCATGAGAATAAAAGATTAGAACGGGGGCATGCAAAAAGTCGCTTCCCCCTCGCCCAGTGCGGAAATGGGCCATGGCAGATAACCGACTATATTGGTATGAAGTTCCCTCCGCCATGGCTGCAGGTTCTACGACATAATTTTAGATCATTTCTATTTGATGAACTATTCTCTCATGTTTGCAAGGTACAGTTGTATGCAGGTGGAAGAGCGGGTGATCCAAGTCGAACGGAGATTGAACACCCATTCTTTCGGTCTCGAATCCAATGACTGAAACGTCTTCGCTTGATCCGCTAGAAATGAAACTGCAATTTTCATGATTTGTTCCGGGGAGTATTATTTTTGAGAGAATGGACTTGGGAGGCTAACTGTATCGATGTGTAAGGCAGTAAGTATGAGACAGCAACGGAAGCGATTGTTATGGAAAACAAACACGCGAAGTCCATGTATATGCATGAGCGGGCAGCCCCTGCCCCACGGCCACGCAGAGGCGGTGCGTTATGTTGTTGATCGCAACACTGCGGAAGTCACGCTCGGGGAATGTTGCAGGTGCGTACACAGCATCAGGTGGAAGTAAGGCGTCGTAGTGTACTTAACTTTGTGACGATTACCTGGCGAGGAAATCTGATATCAAGATTACTCACTTTCGCCAACTTTACCGTCTCTGTTGTAAGAGCTGTGCGGGGTAGCCGCGTAATCTGAGGCGTCTTGGACGGTCCGTGTGGCTCCCCCCGTAGGAGGTTCGAGTCCTCCCTCGTGCATGGGTGTGTGTGTTGTCCATGGGCCTGAAGATGGGATAGTAAAACGCTGAAACTGATTGCCAAATAAAACAAGCTTGGAAACTAGACGGCTGAAAGGTTTCAATTTGACATCCAGTATCGAACAGCCGAGTCCCGCAACCGTCTCTAAAAACATGGACAGACAGATTCTTAGGAAAGGTACGGCAGTCAGCATATTTCTGACCGGTAGAGGACGGAGTGCTCACCAGTTTGGAAACCATGAGCTGCGCCTGGCAGAACTACGAACCACCCCTACCCCCTACACCACTCTCCTTGTATCCACGGCTGGCTGCTCCTTTCGTGCGACCACTGTAGAGGAAACGCTAATGTCGTGGACACATGGACCGCGCTGTCGAATGTCAACGTTGAGCGTGCCAAGTTCAAAGTGCTGCTGAACGCTCAGCAACGATGCGACTTGTGCAGACGGCACTTGGGCCCCAACGTGGTATACGCGATCGCAATGCGCTCCAGCAGCAGTTGAGGGAAGTTTCTAGTTCGTAAATCACACTGTTTACTAAACGGGCGCGCATAAAATTCCCGCGTTAGCTCTATTAAAACGCACATTTCCTCCATCGTCCACGAAAAGGAAGAGAGCATGTCCAATCAGTAAGGACACAGGCTTATAAAAGTTCCATTACAAACAGTGCGGTACAAATTTGGAATACGTCTCCGCGTGAGATGAACATTATGTCATCATTTCCATATTTTAGTAAAGCCCCAAGGTCAGTCTTATTTGATCACTGTTTCTACCCAGTAGCACAATCTTTGCAACATGTGAGCTACGAAGCGTAAAAGAAAAAGGAGCAAAATATCTTTATACAAGTAGCGCAAGCTGTCCCGTAGATTAAGCCAATCGAACAAAGTCACCCCTAAAAAAAAAAGGTGAAATTATATTTACATAACATCAAATATTATAATATATACTTATATCAAACTAACCATAAAGTATCGGAACCTAATAAAAACGCGAAGGTTAGGTAAAAAAATTTGGAACTGCTAAAACGCGAACCACTGCCCCAACCAATTGCTCTATACATGTCAGTAACGCAACTCATTGCGATAAACCAACATTACAGGTCTCAGTTGTAATCATGTTAGCGCTTCCTGAAAACCATAATCGTAGATATGTTACTAATTGAAATTTAATTATAACAAATTGTAGCAAGAACAATGCGTTTTGGGTGAATATTCAGTGTGTCGCTGCCTTCAAATAGCATACTCTCACAATACGCAAGTTACAGTAATCCTTTTGCCACGAATATGATGTTTCTCATTATTTTATTGGAACGAATCACACAGTTAACAACGGGTTATCCAGTGATTGTCAATTTTCTGGTGCTCAGAAAGGGCATATATACATGTAGGCTTGAAATGAATGCCAATATGGCACCTCACAACTCTGTACTGAAGGGAGACGGCGTGCGTGTGACGTAAATGGCGTTGTGCCATCTCATTGGTAAACGCTCAGACGCACGCTCAGAATATCTGACATGCCAGATATTGCTCTGCACGTTCGGAAAGACTCCCGAACGTGCTATTCCACGCTAAGACGTCAGGAACTCGGCACGCTCAACGGGCCGTGTGCCGACGGCTTAACGCTGTGCACGTGGCCGGGCGCCTGCCACGGAGCACGTGCGTGTAGTGGGCGTGGCCGCCGCCCGCGCTGTTGCCGGAAGGCTTGCGGCCCGCGCGGCCACTAGGTCAGCCGGCGGCGGCGCGGCGGTATTCCGCTCACGGAGCGCGCCCGCAGTGGCGTGACCGGGCCGCGAGCCAAACATGGCCATATTCCACTACACTCCACCCCCACTCCACTCCGCTCCTCTATACCGGGAACCGCTTCGCCACAAAAACCATAAATGGATGCATTCGTCAAATGTGTGCCTCCGAGCTTCTTACACGAAACCGTCTCTTTGTTTCCATCTGCCACGATTCCCTGCAACACCTAAGTGCCCGTCGGCGTTGTCTCGGTGACACAAGACAAGTACAGGCGCGGTGCAGCTGAACATAAAGACAGGAATGAAAAATGGTTCTATCATCGCTCAAAAAAAGGCGGATATGTCCTGAACAGAGCTAGTGCTGTAAAACAAGGAAACTAGCTTTTCACCCATCTGGTAGCTTCAAAGACATTTAAATCAAAATATCTCGACATATTAGCACCTTTTCACTTGTTAGTAGCCGGCCGCTGTTGTCGAGCGGTTCTAGGCGCTTCAGTCCGGAACCACGCGGCTGCTACGGTCGCAGGTTAGAATCCTGCCTCGGGCATTGATATGTGTGATGTCCTTAGGTTAGTTAGGTTTAACTAGTTCGAAGTCTAGGAGACTCATGACCTCAGATGTTAAGTCTCATAGTTCTTAGAGCCATTTGAACCATTTGAACTTGTTAGTGTCAATACCCATGACGTAATATAATACAGGGTGATCAAAAAGTCAGTATAAATTTGAAAGCTTCATAAACCACGAAATAATGTAGATAGAGAGGTAAAAATTGACACACATGCTTGGAATGACATGGGGTTTTATTAGAACAAAAAAAAGTTCACAGAATGTCTGACAGATGGCGCTGGACAGCAAAACTGCTACCGTGACGGGTGATAGGTATGCCGATATGTTACAGAATCGCATTATCCCCAGCCTGGCTGATAAACACCTGCTGGAACGTACGATGTTTATGCAGGATGGCGATCCACCCCATATTGCTAGACGCGTGAAAAATCTCTTGCGCGCGTCGTTTGGTGATGATCGTGTGCTCAGCTGCCACTTTCGTCATGCTTGGCCTCCCAGGTCCCCAGACCTCAGTCCGTGCGATTATTGGCTTTTCGGTTACCTGAAGTCGCAAGTGTATCGTGATCGACCGAGATCTCTAGAAATGCTGAAAGACAACATCCAACGCCAATGCCTCACCATAACTCCGGACATGCTTTACAGTGCTGTTCACAACATTATTCCTCGACTAGAGCTATTGTTGAGGAATGATGGTGGACATATTGAGCATTTCTTGTAAAGAATATCATCTTTGCTTTGTCTTACTTTGTTATGTTAATTATTGCTATTCTTATCACATGAAGCACCATCTGTCGCACATTTTTTGAAGGTTTGTATTTTTTTGGTGCTAATAAAACCCCATGTCATTCCAAGCATGTGTATCAATTTGTACTTCTCTATCTACATTATTTCGTGATTTATTCAGTTTTCAAATTTATACTGACTTTTTGTTCACCCGGTACATCGTGTCAAGTAAACCAACTTGATAAATCATAACAGGTGTCATCATGTCATCAAACATGGCACCTGTCATGTCGTAGACGGTGACTCAACGTGTCATTTAAGATCAGGATGCATGCATCCACTCCGGGATATTTCCTATTACAGGTGTCTGAGCGGTCAGAGTGTCTGACTGCCATGCAGTGGGGTTTAAAAAAAATTTCCGTAGGTGGGGACACGTGGCCATCAAGGCCACAACGAACGAACATTTCATTTCATTTCCTATCACGGGTGCACCCCTCCCTCAGGTACTTCAGTTTGTATCTATTTCCTCTTACACCCCTCACAATACATGTAACAGGGGGCGGATTTGGAGGAGAAATGATCCCCTAAGGTAAAACATCCCTTCTCACCCAAAAATAAAAAAAAAACTGTTCTAGTGAGCACTCAGGAACAAATCCACCACCGGAAATTTTATCCCAACAGAGAAACGTTTTTAGTTATTCCCACATATGCTCAATAACGTTCATGTCTGGGGACTTTGGTGGCCAGCGCAAGTGTTTAAACTCTGAAGAGTGTTCCTCGAGCCACTCTCTAGAAATTCTGGACTTGTGTGGATTGGGGGTGGGGGGGGGGGGGGCATTATTCTGCTGGAATTGCCCAAGTCTGTTGGCATGCACAGTGGACATGAACGGATGCAGGTTATCAGACAGGATGCTTACGTACGTGTCACCGGTCAGAATAGTATCTAAACGTATTAGGGGTCCCATACCACTCAGACTACACATCCTCCACACCATTACAGAGCCTCCACGAACTTGAACAGTCCCACGCTGGCACGCAGGGTCCAAGGATTCATGAGGTTGTTTCCATACCCGTACACGTCCATCCGCTCAATACAATTTGAAACGAGACTCGTCCGACCAGGCCGGCCAGAGTGGCCGAGCGGTTCTAGGCGCTACAGTCTGGAACCGCGCGACCGCTACGGTCGCAGGTTCGAATCCTGCCACGGGCATGGATGTGTGTGATGTCCTTAGATTAGTTAGGTTTAAGTAGTTCTAAGTTCTAGGGGACTCATGACCACAGCAGATAAGTCCCATAGTACTCAGAGCCATTTGAACCATTTTTTCGTCCGACCAGGCAACTCGTTTCCATTCATCAACAGTCCAATATCGATACTGACGGGCCCAGGCGAGGCGTAAAGCTTTGTGTCGTAATGTCCTCAGGGGTACACGAGTGGCTCTTCGGCTCTGAAAGCCCATATAGTTCGCCGCTGACACTTAGTGATAGCCCAGCATCGAAATCTGCAGCAGTTTGCGGAAGGGTTGAACTTCTTTCACGCTGAGCGATTCTCTTCAGTCGTCGTTGGTCAGGTTCTTGCAGGATATTTTTCCGACCGCAGCGATGTCGGTTATTTGTTGTTTTACCGGATTCCTGACATTCACAGTACACTCATGAAATGGTCGTACGGTAAAATCCCACCTCATCGCTACCTCGGAGATACTGTGTCCCATCGCTCGTGCGCCGACTATAAAACCACGTTCAAACTCACTTAAATATTGATAACATGTCATTGTAGCAGCAGTAACCGATCTAACAAATGCGCCAGACACTTGTTGTCTTATACAGGGTGTTACAAAAAGGTACGGCCAAACTTTCAGGAAACATTCCTCACATACAAAGAAAAAAATATGTTATGTGGACATGTGTCCGGAAACGCTTACTTTCCATGTTAGAGCTCATTTTATTACTTCTCTTCAAATCACATTAATCATGGAATGGAAACACACAGCAACAGAACGTACCAGCCTGAATTCAAACACTTTGTTACAGGAAATGTTCAAAATGTCCTCCGTTAGCGAGGATACATGCATCCACCCTCCGTCGCATGGAATCCCTGATGCGCTGATGCAGCCCTGGAGAATGGCGTATTGTATCACAGCCGTCCACAATACGAGATCGAAGAGTCTCTACATTTGGTACCGGGGTTGCGTAGACAAGAGCTTTCAAATGCCCCCATAAATGAAAGTCAAGAGGGTTGAAGTCAGGAGAGCGTAGAGGCCATGGAATTGGTCCGCCTCTACCAATCCATCGGTCACCGAATCTGTTGTTGAGAAGCGTACGAACACTTCGACTGAAATGTGCAGGAGCTCCATCGCGCATGAACCACATGTTGTGTCGTACTTGTAAAGGCACATGTTCTAGCAGCACAGGTAGAGTATCCCGTATGAAATCATGATAACGTGCTCCATTGAGCGTAGGTGGAAGAACATGGGGCCCAATCAAGACATCACCAACAATGTCTGCCCAAACGTTCACAGAAAATCTGTATTGATGCCGCGATTGCACAATTGCGTGCGGATTCTCGTCAGCCCACACACGGTGATTGTGAAAATTTACAATTTGATCACGTTGGAATGAAGCCTCATCCGCAAAGAGAACATTTGCACTGAAATGAGGATTGACACATTGTTGAATGAACCATTCGCAGAAGTGTACCCGTGGAGGCCAATCAGTTGCTGATAGTGCCTGCACACGCTGTACATGGTACGGAAACAACTGGTTCTCCCGTAGCACTCTCCATACAGTGACGTGGTCAACGTTACCTCGTACAGCAGCAACTTCTCTGACACTGACACTAGGGTTATCGTCAACTGCACGAAGAATTGCCTCCTCCATTGCAAGTGTCCTCGTCGTTCTAGGTCTTGCCCAGTCGCGAGTAATAGGCTGGAATGTTCCGTGTTCCGTAAGACGCCGATCAATTGCTTCGAACGTCTTCCTGTCGGGATACCTTCGTCCTGGAAATCTGTCTCGATACAAACGTACCGCGCCACGGCTATTGCCCCGTGCTAATCCATACGTCAAATGGGCGTCTGCCAACTCCGCATTTGTAAACATTGCACTGACTCCAAAACCACGTTCGTGATGAACACTAACCTGTTGATGCTACGTACTGATGTGCTTGATGATAGTACTGTAGAGCAATGAGTCGCATATCAACACAAGCACCGAAGTCAACACTACCTTCCTTCAATTGGGCCAACTGGCGGTGAATCGAGGAAGTACAGTACATACTGACGAAACTAAAATGAGCTCTAGCTTGGAAATTAAGCGTTCCGTACACATGTCCACATAACATCTTTTCTTTATTTGTGTGTGAGGGATGTTTCCTGAAAGTTTGGCCGTACCTTTTTGTGTCACTCTGTGTAGGCGTTGCCAACCGCAGCGCCGTATGCTGCCTGTTTAGTATATCTCTGTATTTGAATATGCATGCCTACACCAGTTTCTTTGGCGCTTCATTGATATTGTTTACCACTGCTGCCGCATCTTCTGGCTTTTGGGCTTCGTATCAGGGACTTCAGCTTATAAATTGCAAGATGCAGGTGTGGCAACACCTTGCAGCTGACAGAGCTCACTAGGCTGGGAAATTAGGGTTAACTCGTAATGAAAAAGCGAATTTATCAAGATGCTTTTATTTACTTTCCTTTGAAGCTGCAGATAAGTTGATAGCTAGTTCCGTGTTTTACATCCCTAGCTGTGCCCAGGAGATACTTACCTTTTTTGTGCTATGACAGCAACATTTTTCATTCTGGTTCTCTACTTTTACTCTAGCATAATTTTTGCATTAGACCGCCATAGTTTGGCAACCGATGTAATTTTTGTTGACTCAGATGATGACTAATCCGGTTTAGGTTATTTTATTCTCTTTAGAACCATGCTGCTTATAACGTGGAAACGGGTAAAGCTTTCAAAAAATAGGACGACCATTAATTACACGAGTTTTTCTATCTTCTTATAAAATTTGAACCGTTTTGCAGAAGTTTGAAACACAGAAGCGGCGCGCGTGAAAAATCTCAAAGTACTTTTTTCGCGTGTAAAATCCGAACGAAGCTGTATTTTTTAAAGAGAGTTTTCAGTTTTATCGTAAGAATGAAACTTTTTAATTTATTAGTTTGACTTTAAACGTTTCCGCGTATTCAGCTTACGTAAGAACGAATTTTACGCACTACATTGAGGTCGAAATTAAACGATTGTATGTCGATGACGGATAAAATTATTGGATGAACAAATTTAGTTTTGACTTTACGCATTTATCTACCTTCTTGCAAAGTTTGAAGCGATTCCTGCAAGTTTAAAATACAGAAGCGGCGCGCTTCGAAAACCTTTCAGAAAAACGTACTTTTGCACGTAAAATCAAAACGACGCAAGATTTTTTGAAACTGTTGTAATTAATGTTAGATCAAAGCCCGATACACCTGTGAACCAAACTTCAAGCAACAGTCTCGCTCCAGTCCAGAATTGTTTAAAGCTGACCTGAAATCCGAACGAGGTTAACTGTTTTTCCATGTAAAATCTGAACTGTGGACGTACAAACGCTGCCATTAATTGATCATTAATTTCAACTTGTTTAAGTCTTTTGCAATGGGAATTAATCGATTCGCACCATTAGCCTAGGCGCCAGCTCCAGTTCGTCATTGAAACCTTGCTTAATATATAGTAAAAATGTGTGTTATATCTTATGGAACTTAACTGCTAAGGTCATCAGTCCCTAGGCTTACACACTACTTAACCTAAATTATCCTAAGAACAAACACACACACCCATGCCTGAGGGAGGACTCGATTCTCCGCCAGGCCCAGCCACACAGTCCATGACTGCAGCGCCTTAGACCGCTAGGAATATATAGTAAAACAGCTACAGTAAGAATGGTTGTACAAATAGCTGCAGGTCCGGGCTAAACCAAAAACTTCTTAACCCATGTTCCTGACTCGAACAGGGGCCAAGCACCAAGATTCCCCTTACTCCCACCCCCACCCCTCTCAAACCGCGATTCTGCGAGCGGTGTTTTCATAATTACCTTAATCGAAGGTGATGTTAACCGGTTATGCGGTGATAGCTGTTGTGGCTATCGAGATAGTGGTCATCTCATCATATCAGTATGATCAACAGGAAATATTCTGTCTCTTTCTCCATCAATGTACTTTTCAGGGTGGGAAATGCGAGATTATTTGACAATGTTCTCGAGCTATTTGAATATTGTTGAATGTTGTCATATGTTTTAGAACTTGGAAATGACACATATCGCGCTCCGTCTTAATCGATGAACCTAGAAGAGAGGTGAAATAGCCGACCGGAGTTGCCGAGCGGTTCTAGGCGTTGCAGTCAGGAACCGCGCGACCGCTACTGTCGCAGGTTCGAATGCTGCCTCGGGCATGGATGTGTGTGATGTCCTTAGGTTAGTTAGGTTTAAGTAGTTCTAAGTTCTAGGGGACTGATGACCTCAGAAGTTAAGTCCCATAGTGCTCAGAGCCATTTGCACCATTAAAAAAAAAAGAAGTTAAATAACAACTACACCAGGGGAAGAAAAATAATAATAAGTTCATTGATATAATGACGAATCGATTTGAAAACATAAACTTACCAACAGAATTCCTAAATTTTCTCAGTGTTCCAGATATGCCCTCTCAAAAAGCTTCGAAACATCGTAGAAGCTCAGATATCAACCGGTAAAGAAAAGGGCGTCATTATTCATACCACAAATTCTACTCATTGCAGCTAACTTACCATTCAGTTTTAAAATACTCCAACTTACGGTACGATTAGAGTACATTATTAATGTTATCAAAGCACCAGAGCATATAGGACTGGGGTACTCTTAGTCCTATGTGGATGCTTTTAGTTGAACAAGGGAAACCTATGACACATGTCTGCACCACGTTTGTAAATATGCAGTGTCCCGTTGGTATAAACTCTTGTAACAATATATTTCTCTAAATCGACAATATTTATCGTGACAGATGTTGTATCGTCCAGGAGATAAAGAACATATCCAGTAAGTTACTAAATCTAGTGTAACTTATGGTATATTTAGCCACAGCTTTTAACTTTAAGTGAAAATTATGTAATAAAGATCCCTTAACAGGGTACTTGAATGTGGCCTATCGCTGAAAGTATACACTAGTAAGATAGTTAAATCAAAATAAACAGTTTCAGCCATTATGTAGTCAGTTACAAAATCTATGTAGTCTACATGAATGCCCTGCAAAGTAACAATGTAGTTAGTGCCTGAGACCTATTTCTAAAATATCATCTTTTATTAATATGGCTTGTGTAAATACAAATTACGAACAGTCTGAAGATTAACCAGAGAAGTTCGGAATGCTGTAAATGAAATAGACGCTTGAAAATTTTATTTTCCTGTGCTGCACTAACGCCGGGAGCCAACATAATCAGTGAAACGGCACCGTCTATACTTGCTACCTCCGCACGCAACACGAGCGTTTAGCGGCTCCTGTAATAAGCGGTTACGTGTCCAATAAGCCAAGGTCGCTTTCCCCGGCACTCCAGTCACACTGTCTGGCCGAACGACCCGATTTCTTCTTCATCATGACCCTCACCATGGCAACAACTTTGGTTCCCTCTTCGTAACTTTTCATAATGTCTATAACTGAGATTTTAAATAAAGTAAGGCTCCAATGTGACAAAATTACACATCCCTAAATTCATTTCTGCGAATGCAGTAAGAGCAGCGCATTTCAAAGCAGTGGATTTCTCGTGAGCTTTCTGATAAATGGTATGCGGTGAAAGCTGGGACACGCTTTTATATGATCTCTTAAAATCAAGTCAGATGATTTTCAGTGGCCACAATGTGCCCTAGATGACGGCGTCTTTCTCTGGAAACAAGATACTGGTCCTGATGACTGATTAGACTCGAAACTGGTAAACGTCTACAAATCCATCAGATGTGATCGAGACATTTTGGACTTGAAAAGGATTTTACAAAAAGGTCGCCTGTTCCTATTTGACAATGTCAAATTTCATTACTGTGTCACTCGGTATCAACAAAGCACGTCGGCAGACAACACAGCTGCATACCTAAGAATATCTGATACAAAAACGGTAAAGATATCACCAGTAGCTGTTAGGTGCGTGTAGATTCCCACATTGAAGAGAAAAAAAAACCTTTCTTGGACATAGTGTGGACCCAATTTCGGCGTCAACTTGACAACTGCTATAGGACAAGAATTTCATTGAGTCTCATAAAGCGCATTTTTGGCTGCCACTTCCTTGTCCAGAGTGTCCCTAAGTGCACATAAAACCTGGGAACCTTGTCTCTAATATTGTAGGACAATCATTACGAAACGTCCGATTCTTTGGCTCATCATTCACGCATACGGTATATACTGTAATATGCACTTGCAACACGTTAACTTTTTATATACGAGTACAAACTTAACTCCGCCACCGAAAGCACTATCAGATCGAGCCAGGAAAGCAACAGGGATAAGAAGTGCACTCTTTGGTGACTCGTCAAACACAATAAGAATAATTTCGCCTTCACAAGTATCATGGTCGCCTTCGATACGAAGGGCCTTCCGAAGGTTAGTTACACATATTGTTCCACGCCAAAACCATTTCGCAACAAGAGTGGGCTGCGTGAAGTAGCCGCGTGGTGTAGGACGGCTTGTCACGGTTCGCGCGGCTCCCCCCCCTCGGAGGTTCGAGTCCTCCTTCGGGCATGGGTGTGCGTCTTGTCCTTAGCGTAAGTTAGTTTAAGTTAGATCAAGTTGCGTGTAAGCTTAGGGAACGATGACCTAAGCAGTTTGATCCCATAGGAACTTACCACAAAGTTCCAAAAAATAAAAATATAAAAAAAACAAGAGTGGCGCGTTGTCAGAAGAGAGCACGTGTTCCGTGTTTCCTGTGTACACAGCTCTGCTGCTGTACTGGTGATGCATTGCATAGTGCGGCTGGAATAGGGGGTGGGGGACAACGGGAAACGCCATCCAATGTTGAAGTACGCTGGACAGTACGAATATTGTAGGTGAATCGTCTAAGGTGCTCACAGATTCACCAACAATTCCGGCGGTGTACGGACCGTATGCAACGGCGCGTTCTGCTGTAGAGAAATGGTGCCAACAATTTGACCAAGACTGCACAGACGTGAGTGATTCTAATCTGAAAGTCCAGATGTTGCACCATACGATTTCCATCTTTTCGGCAACCTGAAACAGCATCTGAGCGTCTGGTGGGGGGGGGGGGTTTGGAGAGATTTTCCGATGATGATGTTCACACAGCGATTCTCGAATGTCCGAATGGTTCCCTGAGCAAGGTGTGGATCTCTATCGTCGATGAACCGAACGATTGACAGTACGTTCCTTCCGTTGTTTACAGAGACCCGTAACTAATTTGAGAAAAAGTGCCGTGTACCTATGTCACTTTGAAGTGCAGTGCAGTATTTAATAGAAGTTACTTAGCCTGCTACAATAATGTGCAAATTATAAGGGGTAAACTAAAAGTTTCTTTTTCGAAGGCCGTTCAGTCCAGAATCGGCATGCCAATCAGGCAAAACGGCCGTCAGCACTGAGGCAATTATCCCACCGACCCACCAGGTTGAGGATACCCGTTTGGTAAAACGTCGTGGCCTCCTGCGTGAACAAGTCCGTAACCGTCTGTTGCACATCTTAGTCCGACAGCAATCGTCGACACTTCACGGCCTTTCCTAAGGTACCAAAGGCATGATAATCGCGTGCGGAGAGATAAGGACTGTAGGGCTCGTGCTCAAATGTCTCCCCTTTGAGTTGGCGTAACCGTTGCGTTACGACATTTTCGATAACATCGTCATAGTTCGCGCTTCGTAATTTGCTGCATGCACGTCGGAATAAAACAAATCCCACACTAATCCCTTATCTACACATCAGTGTTAATATATCCGCATCGAAGACGCTCTATGCTGCACAAAAGTTGCCACAATGCCCTCAAAAGGAAACTTTTTGATCGCCCCTTATACTTTAAGACCTCTCGCACTAACTGAAAGCGTAAGGTAGCCTGAACTAGACAATGGGTTATTGTGGCCACCTCAAATACAACTCATTGGACAAAACGTATGACAGTCGCGTCAGAGGAACCGCCTTCACATGGTTCCTTGTGGGCATTGGGTGGGTGTTTTATGCTATAGGCCGATGGCTAAGAGTGTTCCTCTTTAAAAGATTCATCCCTTTACTGAGGTATTTTTTTCCGTGTTGGTCTCAAAGGTGATGAGTGGAGCTTTGTTGGGTACTCCTAGACATAGCTGCCAATAGACTGATTGCCTGCCCACAGACAAAAGACTGTTTTTGACCACTGATCGTTTCGCACATATATAAACTCAGGACTGAAACTCAGTGATAATGGAGAAAAGTAGGAAAGTTACTTTACCTACAATTTCCCGGTGGATAGTTCTAGTTCATAGTCCAATCGTCTTCTTTCCTCTCGCACTTTTTGAGAAAAATTAGCTACAAACAATACAAAACGCAACTGAAGCTAGCTCTCTCTCCCCTTAGTCTCTCTCTCTCTTTTTCTCTCTGTCTCAAACACACACACACGCACACTCACACACACACACACACACACACACACACACACACACACACACACACACACACACAGGCGCGCGCAGTACAACAGACGACAAAAGTAAATGGGATGATGTTTGAAAATTCTTTAAAATTATTTTCAAAAAATGGTTCAAATGGCTTTGAGCACTATGGGACTTAACATCTGAGGTCATCAGTCCCCTAGAACTTACAATTTCTTAAACCTAACTAACCTAAGAACATCACACACATCCATGCCCTAGGCAGGATTTGAACCTGCGACCGTAGCAGTCGCGCAGTTCCGGACTGAAGCGCCTATAACCGCTCGGCCACAGCGGCTGGCTAAAATTACTTTCTCATATTCACATACGAATTCCAGGTCAACTAACACGTTTCTAAATTAACAATCAGGCACATTATTTTGGAAATATTTGCGCATGCAGACACAAAAATCTTAGAATAAAGCAGAAACGTAATTAACGAAGCAGTTTAACAGAAGTGGTAACAGTATAATAACAATTGTCTCTTAAAGAGTCATAACAGAGTGAGAAAATGTCTCAAGCACCAATAGTTCCGTAGGTGAATATTTGATAACGTCAGCTACTAATTAAGGCGATCAGAAAAATATCAGTCAATTAACGTCGTCCGAAGGCCGCGGAATGAAAGCGAAGAGGCAATTCGTAACAAGTGGCCACGAAGGCCTCAACCATATTGTACTTTAAAACTAACTTATCAGTTGATGATAAAATTAACAGAGATAATACGCAAGGTAGACAGCAAGATCAACAATAAAATGTGCTATTAATGCATGTATTATTGTTGAGACAGTTTTGTGAAGCCTATCCCGAGAATACCACCACTCGAAGATAAATACGAAAGTCGTGATAGCAACTCCAGTTTTCTTTACACATGAAGCGTGCGGGTAAACGTCTTGCTATTAACTACAAAATCCAACAGTTATGCAAAGACTAAACGTTCGAAACAGTTACTTGATTAACATTCTTGAACACGTCATCTATATGAAGATCAGGTTCCTACCTATAAATGGAATTTTTATTTCATCCCATTACCATAATACCAACTTGCATGTATTTTAAATTAAAATTTATATGTAAACAAATAACCGAAACACGTCTAGGTAAACAAGAAAGTGTCTTCTTCCTAATGCGGAAACCTCAAACTAAATTTAAATATATTTTCTTTCGGTTTACAACCCCACAGAAACTCGCTTTGTGATACTACTCCTTATTCAGCTTCTGCTATTGACAAACGCGTAAGGAAGCGCGTAGCTTTGGCGCGGTAAGTCCGCACTGCTTCGGGAACCAGGTAACGTCCGGCCTGTGGCTTCCCGGTCGTTGAGATTCGGGACGCGTTCCCTGAGCTGCGTCGGCCGGACCCGCGGCCGCCAAACGTGCTGACGACATCACAGCGTCCCGCCACGGTCACATGAGGCGGTCAGCAGGGGTTCTCCCGCGTCTCATCCTAGGGAACGCGTCCAGCATCCTGAACCGCTGGCCAGCACACTTTGCCCTCCACTCACACAAGGAGTACGGCAACGGTAGTAGCATGAAATTACAGTGGCAGACGTACAGTACTGGCAATTAAAATTGCTACACCACGAAGATAACCTGCAACAGACGCGAATTTTAACCGACAGGAAGAAGATGCTGTGATACGCAAATGATTAGCTTTTCAGAGCATTCACACAAGGTTGGCGCCGGTGGCGACACATACAACGTGCTGACATGAGCAAAGTTTCTAACCGATTTCTCATACAGAAACAACAGTTGACCGGCGTTGCCTGATGAAACGTTGTTATGATGCCTCGTGTAAGGAGGACAAATACGTATCATCACGTTTCCGACTTAAAGGTCGGATTGTAGACTATTGCGATTGCGGTATATCTTATCGCGACATTGCTGCTCGCGTTGGTCGAGATCCAATGACTGTCAATAGAATATGAAATCGGTGGGTTCAGGAGGGTAATACGGAACGCCTTGCTGGATCCCAACGGCCTCGTATCACTAGCAGTCGAGATGACAGGCATCTTATCCGCATGGCTGTAACGGATCGTGCAGCCACGTCTCGATCAATGAGTAAACAGATGGGGACGTTTGCAAGACAACAACCATCTGCACGAACAGTTCGACGATGTTTTCAGCAGCATGGACTATCAGCTCGGAGCCCATGGCTGTGGTTACCCTTGACGCTGCATCACAGACAGGAGCGCCTGCGATGGTGTACTCAACGACGAACCTGGGTGCACGAATGGCAAAACGTCATTTTTTCGGATTCATCCAGGTTCTGTTTACAGCATCATGATGGTCGCATCCGTGTTTGGCGACATCGCGGTGAACGCACATTGGAAGCGTGTATTCGTCATCGCCATACTGGCGTATCACCCGGTGTGATGGTATGGGGTATCATTGGTTACACGTCTCGGTCACCTCTCGTTCGTATTGACGGCACTTTGAACACTGGACGTTACATTTCAGATGTGTTACGACGCGTGGCTCTACCTTTTATTCGATCCCTGCGAAACCCTACATTTCAGCAGGATAATGCACGATCGCATGTTTCAGTTCCTGTGCGGGCCGTTCTGGATACAGAAAATGTTCGACTGCTGCCCTGGTCAGCACATTCTCCAGATCTCTCACCAATTGAAAACGTCTGGTCAATGGTGGCCGAGCAACTGGCTCGTCACAATACGTCAGTCATTAATCTTGATCGTGTTGAAGCCGCATGGGCAGCTGCACCTGTACACGCCATCCAAGCTCTGATTGACTCAATGCCCAGGCGCATCAAGGCCGTCATTACGGCCAGAGGTGGTTGTTCTGGGTACTGATTTCTCAGGATCTATCCACCCAAAATGAGTGAAAATGTAATCACATGTCAGTTCTAGTATAATATATCTGTCCAATGAATACTCGTTTATCATCTGCTTTTCTTCTTGGTGTAGCAATTTTAATGGCCAGTAGTGCGTTTCAGTGGCGAGATACGGTAAAAGGTTGCAGTTACATTGCAAAGGAGAAGGCTTCATAAACTGTTTTCTTATCTTTGGAAACTGATAAGTATGTGGGATCCATACCATGTAGTATTAAAAAGGGACACTGAACATACTCAAAGAAGGGCAGTAAGAATGGTCACAGGAATGTTTGACTCACGGAGGAGCGTCACGGAGATGCCGAAGACCTTGTATTAACAGACACTAGAAGGTAGACGCCAACTATGCCGCGAAACGCTACTTGAAACGTTCCAAAAGCCACTATTATGTGAAAAATATAGCGATATTCTTCGGCTCGCTTCGTGTCACTCCCGCAGAGACCATTACAATAGACCTAATTACAGCGCACAGACGCATTTAAGCAGTTCTTCTTCCCTCTCTGCACACGTGATTTGGATAGGAAATAATCCTAACGTGTTGTGCAGGGTCACATACCTTCTGCTACCTGCCAGTCGTTGGCAGAGAATACTATCTGATCAAATATTTTCGGTTATGTATTAGCGGATATCAATAAGGTGCTTGTCCGCGCTCCACTTTTAGGATGGCTTGAACTCTTCTGCGGACAATTTCAATGAAGTATCTAAATGTCTGTGGAGCAAGGTCGCCCATTCTTACTCAGGAAAAGAAACCAGAAATGCTGGGATCTAGAGCGAACACGACATTATATCTCATTCCAAAGTCATCCCATTCGATTTAGATCCAGTCTCTGGGCAGGCTAGCCCATTTCAGGAATGGTATTATCCACAAATCGTTGCCTCACAGACGCTGCAACATGACAGGGTGCACTGTCCTGCTGATACGAATAACGACTGCCTCGGAACTGTTACTCTACTGTACGTAGTACACAGTTCTGTATAATGCATTCATATTCATCCACATTTAACTTAAGCGCCATAATGCAACCACAGACTAACCTCGAAAACACCTCCTTTGAATTTACCTGTTGCCACTACACGCGACGGCACTTCCAACATTCGCCAAACCCAAACCCTCCCACTGGATTGCCAGACAGTATAGCGTGATTCGTCACTCCGAATCCCTCGTTTCCAGTCGTTCGGACAACAATAACCTACTATCAGAGGCTCCGTAGAGTTACTCCAATGGAGCAGGGAGTGAAACAGGTGCTAGCCGCATAGAATGTCGCTGTGTGTTGAAGTGATGTCTCTAGAACAAGATCAAGTTTCTATCGACAGGACCAGTTACGGATCATCACAGAAGTGGTCGCAGAAGAAAAGCAACTAGCGTATAACAGCAGGCAGAAACTCTCAATACAACGCTACTCGTCTACTCTTCACAGTAGCTGTACCTTATGCACAACCTAAGATCGATCATGAACGAATGGAACATGTCAGTCTAACGCAAAAAAAAAAAAAAAAAAAAAAAACTCGCTAATGTGTATTTTAAGTCATAACAATCTTCTGTGAGCGCTACATATACATACATGGCCACATGCGCAAGGTGCTTTGTGATTCTAAATGTTTTATTTTTGGCGAAGATTTGTTTAATTGCTAGATTTTATACACTAATATGACACTCTATTCTCATTTCAGCTCACAAAGAACATACTTTGTAACAAAATTTTTTGTAGACCAGAATATGATAGCAAAGTCTGTCGAAACCTGTTGCCGGAAATAAAGAAATATTTATGCGATCTTGGCTATAGAAAGTTTTTTACCAAGTAAAACAGATTACTCGACGTGAGACATGTTGCAAAACCTTTTTACTGTATCTATCTTGCTGAAATATATTTACAAGTTCCTTCTATTTTTGCTTATATGTGCCAATTTTTTGTGTTAACGTAAATACTTTAAACTCATTTCTAGTATCGTCATTTCTTAATCTGTCTTCTAGCTTACATCCTTTAACTGATCTGAAAAATTTTATTTCTGGTGTCAGTATTTGGGTTATGCCCTCCTTGTCTGCTATCCAAGCAATGAATCAGCTGTTGTCTCATGGCATTTATGTCTTGTTTAAAGTTATTTTTATTGTTCCACAGACACACTGAAATTGTATAATAGAATTTAATACTGAGGCAAACATGGCTTTTATCGACTGTGTCAAGGAGTTTGACAGATTAAGCAGGACAAAACTCACCAGTTTTACAAGAAAACTGAGTTCCACAACACTTGATGTGGGCCTTGTCTTATGGCCGAGCGGTTCTAGGCGCTTCAGTCTGGAACCGCGAGACCGCTACGGTCGCAGGTTCGAATCGTGTGTCGGGCATGGATGTGTGTGATGTCCATAGGTTAGTTAGGTTTAAGTAGCTCTAAGTTCTAGGGGACTGATGACCTCAGATATTAAGTCCCATAGTGGTCAGAGCCATAAATGTCTTATGCAATGAAACTAAATTTGTAATAATGACTGGGAACATTATACGTAAGAACCAAGGAGTTAAACAAGGTTGTAGACTTCCCCAGTTTTATTCAATTTAGGTACACTCGTAAGTAACGTGATTGAAAACTGAACTGAGAAAACAAAAAAACAACAAAGGAATAAAACTAGATGAGGGTTATCAAACAAAAACATTAGTGTATACTTACGGCCAGATTGTAACACTCGCTTCAGAAGAAAAGTACTAAGAACTTTTTAAAGAATTCAGAATCGGTCAAAAGTCCAATTTCAAAATTTATATCGGAAAAAGTAGTGGCATTCCGGCGAAAACAACGGATGCGACCAAAAATAATATTAGAAAAGTAAGTAAATCATTTTGATTACCTGGGATGCGAAATTTCTTTTCATCATGATAAAGATGTAAAAAAGCGACAACATTCGACTGTTATTCTTTTTACTACCGACCGTGATGTTCGGTTGATGTGTGCATAGTTTCTAAAACTATATTAAGTAATGGAGACAATTGTTTCAGTAGAATGTACCAAGAACTCGTGATCTACTTGAGGTACAGGCACTGAGATAAGTTTATTGGAGCACATATCGCTGGGAGCCGCATTGGATTGCGTCCTGTTGCTGCACGTGTTCTCGCTGGACGATTTGCCGCTCATCGATAGCATCGGCTCTTTGTGTGGGGAAACGTGAGCAGAGTGATACTGTTTCGACGGCCTTCAGGCGCCAGGCATAACGGAGAAAGGCTCCGCCTCGACGCGTTCCCTAATTCTGTGTTCTGCGCACCATGTGTC
The DNA here is from genome assembly GCF_023864345.2 of Schistocerca serialis cubense. Lineage (NCBI taxonomy): Eukaryota > Metazoa > Arthropoda > Insecta > Orthoptera > Acrididae > Schistocerca > Schistocerca serialis. Next base: position 143,466,539 of record NC_064646.1, read on the forward strand.
ACACACAGCTCCCAACAACGTTACCGATACCTGTACTACTCACATCCTAAGTATATGACGGTACATTTATATTGGGCACATCTAATTTTCTTCGCTTGCTGCCTAGTTGGGTATATTAAAACATTCATGCCAATTATGTACTGGCAGCTAAGGCCGAATGGTACTGGAGTATTTATGAGGTAAAATACTCAAAGATTCATAGTTACTACTCACTATTTACCCTTCTTCTCTCCTCTGCTCTACTCTGTTCTTTTCATTTTATAGCCTTGCCATTTCCTGATTTGTCTTGTAATATCGTGATCTGCCTTGCCATATCTTTTCCTGTTTCGTCTTGCCTTGGCATTTCCAGTTTGTCTTGCATTTTCCTCTCTTGTCTTGTCATTTAATGCCTTGTCCTCTGATTTTCTTTATTTTCTTTGACGTCTCATATCTGTTATTACGACTGTATTAGATCTTACAAACTTCTACAACGTCCATCAAGATATTAGTCCCCTTACGGGTAAGCCGGCCGGTGTGGCCGAGCGGTTCTAGGCGCTTCAGTCCGGAACCCTGCTGATACTACGGTCGCAGGTTCGAATCCTGCCTCGGGCATGGACGTGTGTGATGTTCTTAGGTTAGTTAGGTTTAAGTAGTTCTAAGTTCTAGGGGACTGATGACCTCAGATGTTAAGTCCCATAGTGCTCAGAGCCATTTGAATCATTTTTGAACTGATCTTATACTTGGTGTATAAGCGACGTCAGCGCACCAACTACCGTGATGGCTTGAACTGAAAACAGTTAACTGCAGCTGTCCATTCGGCCTGTCAATTGTGAGCAGGCAGGCAGTAAGCAAAGGACGCGCGGTCGCAGTGTGAACGTTCTGTCTCACAAATCGTGATGGAGAAACATTTCTAAATCAAGTGTTTAACGCATTCACCACCGTGTTTTGAAGGGGATACAAGTGTGTGGAAAGTTTGTTCTGCACACATTGAATCTCGAATAAGAACAACGAGGTGTCGACGGCAGCCGACTTGACTGAAATGCAAAATGAGGGCAAGTCTCTGGTGGAAAATGTCAGCGCTGGTGACGAGACTTGGTGTTATAAATACGAACCTACTACAATAGTAATAAAAAAAATTTCGCCAGTTGGTATTTCCTGCGACCTGTGTAAGGGGTTTGACTGAGTGAATCACAGCATCTACCTAGATATATTGAAGTTTTATGAGAATGATGGTATAACCGACCAATTGGTAATGTCATATGTAACCAGAATATGCAGAAAGTAGTACTTACTAATACAACCATTGTAGTCCAGGAACATTATTCTGACTGGGGGGAAAAAAAAAAATCACGTGTGGGGTTCTCCAAGGCTCAGTCTTAGGTCCACTATTGTTCCTCATAAATGTAAACTATCTTCCATCTAACATAAAACATACAGAATTGGTTCTTTGCCGGCCGCTGTGGCCGAGCGGTTCTAGACGCTTCAGTCTGGAACCGCGCTGCTGCTACGGTCGCAGGTTCGAATCCTGCCTCGAGTATGGATGAGTGTGATGTCCTTAGGTTAGTTAGGTTTAAATAGTTCTAAGTCTAGGGGACTGATAACCTCAGATGTTAAATCCCATAGTACTTAGAGCCATTTGAACCATTTGGTTCTTTTTTGAATTGACGCTAGCTTTGAAATCAACCCAAGCATATGGTAAACAATGTCCTTAAAAGTATTACTAACTGGTTTCCTACGAATGGTCGCATCCTTAATTTTAAAAAGACACAGCATATTCGGTTCTGCACTTCTAGGGACACTACAACAGTCTCCTTGACAACGCCTTTTATTGTGCAGAGAAATTTGTGTAATTGCAATGTGTAAAAGGTGGTGAGTAGGATTTACTAACTCACTTCTGTATAATTTTTTACATAAACAATGGTACAAATGTTGAGCGTGCAGACATATTTTACAAATTAAATTGCAATGTGAAAGTAAAATGACTCGTTTCACATCATTACTATTTATCATGCAAAATGGTCCATAGAATATGAAAGTAACTAACTAACTGACAAAACCACACAGTGCAGGATAGGTCTCTGATGGTTCACGAAGACGGCAGAAGGTGAGAACGTGTCGTTTGAGCTGACCAGTATACCAAAAAAGGACTGTAGTGACAGGTAGACGTTGTTGTGTGAACGTTCTGAGCTTTCGACTCATGTTGGGGGACGACAAATTTAGCTTTTCTTTATTTTTTATTACCTCAATCTCGAAATTTTTGGGCTTACAGGTTGTGCCTTTAAAGGTCTAAGATACGTTTCGAGGTGGGTACTGCTTCTCCTCCGCGTACAGAGAGCTGTAGAAACGAACGGCAGCTCTGCGCACTTGACCTCTTAACCTGTTTCTCATAGGCAGTTAGGTCATCAAAAGGGATTGTCTTACGATAATACGAGAATAGCATCGTCAGTTTCTCAATCCAAGTAGCATAAAGGAGAATAAAAGCCTATAAAAGCATAATGTTCATATCAGTTAGTGCGGTAAATCAGGGGTCTCCAAACTTTTTAGTCCGCGGGCCACATTGGCTCCTCCACGAAGTCATAAGGGCCAAGATCTACCTAGTGGGATTAAAGCACCCTAGCACTCCATGATGACCGTAATGTAAAGCTAAAGGAAAGATGAAGTCGCAAAAATCTAAGGTTGCGGGAATAGCTAGCACTGAAACGAACTCCGATTTTTATTTAATTACATAATTTTGATTGGTGGACGTACCTGACCAAAATTCTGGCGTATTTTATTCTGCCCAATTTCACCGACAAAAAAGTACGAGGTGCGGCTAGAAAAAAACCGGACTAATGCTGGAAAAAACATTTATTTACAATTATTTACAATTTCATGTTATCTCCTTCAATGTACTCTCCTCCTCGGTCTCTACACCGCTCCATACGAATTTTCGACTGTTCATAGCAATGCTGCAGATAATTTTCGGTAAGTCCATACATTACTTCCGTCGCTTTTTCTTTTACTGCTTCAACAGTCTCAAATCTAGTTCCTTTCAAAGCTGACTTGACTTTAGGGAAAAGAAAAAAGTCACAGGGGGCCAAATCAGGTGATTAGGGTGGATGATCTATGATGGGAATGCTGTGTTTTGCCAAAAACGTCTTCACTGACAACGCACTGTGAGCTGGGGCATTGTCTTGGTGAAGGGTCCATGACTTTTTTCTCCACAAATCGTTCCGTTTTCTCCGTACTCGCTCACGTAGGGTAGCCAGGACGCTAATGTAGTAATGCTGATTCACTGTTTGTCCCTCTGGTACCCAATCAACGTGCACAATCCCTTTGATGTCAAAAAAAAAAAAACAATCATCATTGCCTTGAATTTCGATTTTGACATTCGTGCTTTTTTTATCGTGGAGAACCAGGAGTTTTCCAATGCATCGATTGGCGTTTAGTTTCAGGATCGTAAGTAAAAAACCACGATTCATCGCAAGTAATAACATTTTGTAAGAAGGTGGGATCACTTTCAATGTTTTCCAGGATGTCAGAACAAATCATTCTTCGGCGTTCCTTCTGTTCAATTGTGAGACACTTTGGAACCATTTTTGAACACACTCTGTTCATGTTGAAACTTTCATGAAGAATCTGCCTAACACTTTCCTTGTCAACTCCTGTTAACTCAGACACTGCTCTGATTGTTAAACGGCGATCTTGTCGAACAAGTTTACCGATTTTTTCAATGTTTGCATCAGTTTTTGCTGACAATGGTCTGCCATTGCGAGTGTCATCACTGGTGTCTTCGCGGCCATCTTTAAATCGTTTAAACCACTCAAAAACTTGTGTTCGCGATAAACAATCATCGCCGTACACTTGTTGTAACATTACAAACGTTTCACTTGCAGATTTTCCTAGTTTGAAACAAAATTTGATGTTAACACGCTGTTCTTTCTGTACACTCAACATTTTCCGACGCACAGACAAAACGTCAACTACTTAAAACAGACGCCACGGGCAGACTGAGTGCAGGAGGCAGATGAAACTCGAGCAGTAGGCGGACCGAGAGTCACGTGACAGGCCACGCGACTTTCAGCCTTATTGCATTCGTTTTATTGTTTCACCAGTACTAGTCCGGTTTTTTTCTAGCCACACCTCGTATGTCACTGCACATTCTTCACGAAAGCGTCCTGCAAAGTTAACGAAATCACAAAATCGTTGTTAGCAACACTATTACTGCAAGGCGTAACAGAGGTAGAGTATGTCAACGCATTGTTATTTCAAGCGGCGCAACTATAAGTTTAGTCATGCAGTCTTGTAGCGAATAGCAGAGCCAGAGCATATATTTGACAGTTCTGTTGCGTGATTGTGTCTATGTTGCGAGTGTCTCACGAGTTTATTAGTGTTTCATGCTCTGTTACTAGTAGGTGAATGGTCTGTCTGTTTATTGTGTATAGCCACAAGTTTAATCATGACCTTCCGCTTTGTGCCGGCCGAAGTGGCCGTGCGGTTAAAGGCGCTGCAGTCTGGAACCGCAAGATCGCTACGGTCGCAGGTTCGAATCCTGCCTCGGGCATGGATGTTTGTGATGTCCTTAGGTTAGTTAGGTTTAACTAGTTCTAAGTTCTAGGGGACTAATGACCTCAGCAGTTGAGTCCCATAGTGCTCAGAGCCATTTTTGAACCTTCCGCTTTGTAAAGCTAGAGCTCCGACAATGTCGCGTTGTATTGGTCGCGATAGGTTTCGAAACTCAATTGTTGGCAGTATAGGTACCACCTCAAATATTTTGCGGGCCTGATACTGGGGATGTCGGGCCAGCTAACGCGGGCTGGTTTGCCGGCCCTCGCAGGCCGGTTTCGGCCCGCGGGCCGTAGTTTGGAGACCCCTGCGGTAAGTCATCCTGTGAGCCAGCAAGTCGCTAAGCCAGCTGCGTCACGCTTGCCACGGCAGCGCACCATACACCCACAAACTCGGCCATCGCAGCCGCGATAGGAGGAAACGGCAGCTGCTCGCTGAGACGTTAGCGGTCCGCTCTGACATTTGATCGGTCAGAAATACCTGTTACGCAGACCGCACGCGTGGCGGCCGGCGTACACCCTTCACCCGGCGCGGCGCCGTGACGTCATCAGAGCAGAGCCCCGCCCTGCCGGTGCCCGGAGCTAACTGAGTGCCCCCTGGTGGCAGACCCTCACTCCAGACAGCCACAGGACGGCCTTTCTCTTCCGGCGGAGGTCTCTCACGCTCACCTCCGTGAGTGCCTAATTGCAGCGACCCCGGACGGGGAACAAGTTTTTTCCCAGAACAATTTATCAGCCATTCGTCTGGTTTGATACTGTTTCCCCTCTCTGTCTATCTTGAGCACAAAAAATTGATCAGCCTGTAATGTCTCTTGCAGCGTTCTCTCCGCGATATTTTCAGAAATTTTATAAATTATATAACTCAGTACATATCTCGAAATATCTCTTCTTATCTTACCGTTTCCTAAACTTTAGCCGGCGCGGTGGCCGAGCGGTTCTAGGCGTCCAGTCCGGAACCGCGCGACTGCTACGGTCGCAGGTTCGAATCCTGCCTCGGTCATGGATGTGTGTGACGTCCTTAGGTTAGTTAGGTTTAAGTAGTTCTAAGTTCTAGGGGACTGATGACCACAGATGTTTAGTCCCATAGTGCTCAGAGCCATTTGAACCATTTGAACCTAAACTTTAATATACGATGATTATCAATGCAAAGTAGTTTCAAGCCCTATTATTCCTTGGAGCGTCCATTTACTACATGGAATAGTTTCTCTGCTACCTAAGTTTTCTCTTATGAAAAGAAAGGAGATCTTGCCGATCAGCCATGAAAGATCGAAGATGTATATGTATGTATTGTTGAGCTAGTCGCCATCTTGATGAGATTCTGTATGAGAAGGAATTTAATACATGAACTAAACTAAAGTAAGTGTGTTCGCGTATTATTTAACTGATTATTATTGACAGTGTCTGCGTACAACGCTGTGTTGCCCGGGATCAGTGGGGGACGTCTGATTTACACTGGACGAACCTGCCGTTTTGTATGCTCAAGATATCCAGCTTATTACTTTCAATAAATAGGCTAACACGGTCTTACCAGCAGATCTCCGGTCTTCCCCATGTGATCACCGAAAGTTAATAATTATTACAAATGTTTTCAGGAGATCGACTGACAAATCGAAATTGCTTCACTGCCTTATGGAATTTACGTTAAGCTCAATTGAATCATGATAGAACAGTATTGAACTGTGTGAATGTGATAAGCCTGCTTTGTGAATGAAAATTCCCTTAATATACGCATATTTTTTACTATCCTGATCAGTGAAGCTAAATCAGGCCGGTGTGAGAGAGGTTTTTAAATTTTAGATCTCACAAAAAAATATTAAAACCCCTAGGTAACACATCATGCTGATACCGCTAACACAGCCTCTAGCTTTGATTATGGCACCATTTCGGTGAGGACCAGAGTCCGCAAGCTTCTTCTATCAGATTAACAATGGGTGATTTAGCGGACTAGTTGAGGAGCGATAAGACGCCTGAATGTTCATCAAACCAGGAACGTTACGCTTTTAGCCCTGTGAAAACGGATGATGTCACCTTGGAAGCTGGGAGTGTCCACAGAACCTTCATCCTGAAGATGAAGAGGATAGCGCAACTTTTTGTCTCCGAGAAGGATGAAACAGACATGCAGTCGTACGGTCCCGGTAACTTCAATGTGTGAGCCAAGTCACGGTATGAAAAATATCTGGCCGGCTGGTTCTAGGCGTTTCAGTCTGGAACCGCGCGACCGCCACAGTCCCAGGTTCGAATCCTGCCTCGGGCATGGATGTGTGATGTCCTTAGGTTTAAGTAGTTCTGAGTCCTAGGGGACTGATGACCTCAAGATGTACAGGGTGATTCAAAAAGAATACCACAACTTTAAAAATGTGTATTTAATGAAAGAAACATAATATAACCTTCTGTTATACATCATTACAAAGAGTATTTAAAAAGGTTTTTTTTCACTCAAAAACAAGTTCAGAGATGTTCAATATGGCCCCCTCCAGACACACGAGCAATATCAACCCGATACTCCAACTAGTTCCACACTCTCTGTAGCATATCAGGCGTAACAGTTTGGATAGCTGCTGTTATTTCTCGTTTCAAATCATCAATGGTGGCTGGGAGAGGCGGCCGAAACACCATAACCTTAACATACCCCCATAAGAAAAAATCGCAGGGGGTAAGATCAGGGCTTCTTGGAGGCCAGTGATGAAGTGCTCTGTCACGGGCTGCCTGGCGGCCGATCCATCGCCTCGGGTAGTTGACGTTCAGGTAGTTAAGGATATGGTGTTTCGGCCACCTCTCCCAGCCACCATTGATGATTTGAAACGAGAAATAACAGCAGCTATCCAAACTGTTACGCCTGATATGCTACAGAGAGTGTGGAACGAGTTGGAGTATCGGGTTGATATTGCTCGTGTGTCTGGAGGGGGCCATTTGAACATCTCTGAACTTGTTTTTGAGTGAAAAAAAACCTTTTTAAATACTCTTTGTAATGATGTATAACAGAAGGTTATATTATGTTTCTTTCATTAAATACACATTTTTAAAGTTGTGGTATTCTTTTTGAATCACTCTGTACTTTCGTACTACTTTCACTGTTCTCTCGCCCTGGTTAAATCTGAAGCAGAGTTTCGTTTATTCTCACATCAATGCTGTGACCTCAAGTCAGTCGTGTTTTGTTAACATTCTAATAAATAGCAATTGTACGTAACAAGTGTCTGCCATCCTTTATGTTGGTTGCTTGCAGTAACAAATCTGTGTTCAGGTATACTACCTGAATAATCTTTTTTATTAACGCATTGTAAAGGCCACCTTGATGACTGATATTTTGTTAAAAAACCTAGGAAGCAACCTTTTGACAGTAGGACTCGTACCTGTGTATTATCAGACTCTGGGCTTCAATCTGCTGTGTTGTAAGCTAGTCAGTTTTAGTTTGTCATGCTGTAACATAGTCAGTGCTAATTATTGCTTGGGGTTATTAACAGAAAATCGCAGTTTCATTCTAGGCTGTCTTTTCTTGGCACTACCACTGCTTCTAATGAGATACGTCAGCGGTCCGCAGCTCGTGGTCGTGCGGTAGCGTTCTCGCTTCCCGCGCCCGGGTTCGATTCCCAGCGGGGTCAGGGATTTTCTCTGCCTCGTGATGACTGGGTGTTGTGTGCTGTCCTTAGGTTAGTTAGGTTTAAGTAGTTCTAAGTTATAGGGGACTGATGACCATAGATGTTAAGTCCCATAGTGCTCAGAGCCATTTGAACCAGATGCGTCAGCTCCTATAGGAACGTATTGTTTCAAAAGCCTGAGGTTTATCTTATTTGGTATTTGCGTATCTAATCGTTAAATTCTAACCTCTCTGACGAGGCTTCCCCCATGACAAGACCTGCCGTAAGGCAGAACACAAACTTTAAGTTAGTTCTTCGTCACCTAACAGAAGACCACAAAGAACGATGAACGATCATCTGTGCGGAATTGCTCGTGCGTTACGACGCTGATCGTGACAGTTTTTTGTCGAACATCGCACAAGGCGATGAAACACGAGTCCATCAGTTCGAACCAGAAACGAAACGCCAATCCGTGGAGCGGCGCCACACCACCTCTCCTCCGAAGAAGCCGCATCCTTATGAGGTAAAGTTGTGGTGATTGTCTTCTGGAACTCTGAAGACGTTATCCTGTGTTTGATGTCCTCCTTCATGGTGCGACGATCGACTCAGAAGTGTATTGTGCTTACCCTCAGAAAATCTAAGAAATTACTTCAGCATGTTCACCGCCACCAAAGTACAAACGAATGTCTCCTTCCCGATGACAACGCAGGGTCTCATACTTGTCTGCGGACCCGAGAGGAGCTCACAAAACTTCATTACACTGTTCTGCCTCATCCATCTTGGAGCCTGGCTCTCGCATCTTCCGACTTCCATATATTTGGCCCAATGAAGGATGCACTCCGCTGGAAGCAATGCGTGGGTGATAGGGAGGTTATTGATGCAGCAAGATGTTTGCTCTAACGTCTACCAGTAGAGTGGTACCGTGCAGACATGCAGTTCATCCCAATAAGGTGCCTAAGGCCGTCGCACTGAAAGGAGATTATGTGAATAATAGGGTCTTGTAGCCAAAGTAGTGGGCAATAATATGATGTAGTGGAACCCTTCATAAAACCAATCTGATTTTTTTTTTAAAAAAAGAAAAGTGTTGCATTACATATTGAACGTCCCTCGCACATGCCACTTCACTGCCGTGACTTACGTTGGCGGTGGAGTGTCTCAAGACCTTCTGGTACCACTTATACAGCATTCACGGCGATCCATCGCCAACAGTGTGCACTTTGAAGGGGGTGACAAATATTGTTCCGTGAGCTTATTAACAACACCGCATAAAATTAACGCAGTTTATAAATGGAAAACACCCCTCCTGTTACTTGTCTTCTTTCTTCACCTATAATTTCTAGTAATCATATTTCGGACTTTCTCTTTGGGCAGGATGCAAACTGAAGTGAGTGAGTACAATAGAAACAATGATGAAACCAGGTTTATGCCTACTGGACTCAACTAAAACAAAATAATAAATAGTAAACGTGCTAGAAATAACTGACAACGGCATGAGGTTCTACGAAAATTGTAAATTAATGTTAAGTGCACAGCAGGTGTTACCCCTGATTAGAAAAATATGGCTGTAGCTCTCACCAGGTTGACAGAAGCAGCCCACTTCCTCGGTCGTAACGATACATTCAGAAGAAAATGCGTTTACAGCCACTGGCCGCGCCTAGCCTCGAGAATATAACGGGCCGTGGTTTCTTCTTGTTACACGATACACGTCCTTCTGACAGCGAGAACCAACTCATGTATGGATTCCTTGCGCAGCCTTGGTCTTTGACTTTTGCTTTTTTAAGCAACCTGCCCAATACAGGCATGCTAAAATTACGAACACGATTTATAAACATTGACAGCAGATGCCCTTTACGTTACGGAAAGGAACAAAAACTGCTCGGTCACTGACCCACAATAATGAGCGAATCAGCATTTTATTGCCTTCCGTGGATGGAATTTAAGGACCATAGGAAAACAACAGCTCTACAACCATTGGTGCCATGCCACTCAGTTATCGCCAAAGGCAGAAATTGGTGCGTAAGCTTTGAAGTTTCATTTACGGCCACGTGCCTGTAATTGGTATCATAAAAGCTGCAAACTTGTAATTCTTGTAGGATAATATGGCACCTTTGAAGCAGTTTAGGAGGCACAATTTAAGTTATAAAAGAAACGTCTATGGTTAGTGCACCTTTTATCATAAAAAAAGTCACGTGCTGAACAGGTGTCCACTCCGTCCAGCATGTGGCTAACACCATTGGGTACTGTAAGCCTTGTTATTCTAAATTAGAAACTACCATAGGACATAGTGCCATAAGAATTTAGTGATTACAAGCAAGCAAATTAAAAGCAACTCCCTCTCCTCGCCACTCTTTCATTCATTGACTGTCACACTTGCACTCAGTTCTTACTTACATCTACTTCTGATACCCTGCAACCGTATGGATCTAACGTATGGACTGAGGTATCCATGAGTAGCTTGTCGACGGAGAGTAAACAAGAAACGCATTAGCATCGGTTGGATTACCAGTCCTCCAGCTATCTGCGTAGTTTACATTAACAATGGAGGCTGAGATGATATACGGTGACAGAGTGTTCCTCAAACGAATATCCTATGCAGCAGACCTTTGAATACGGCTGTTGTCGTTCTGGAGGACGGTAGTGTTCACGTGAGGATGTAGAACCAATGGCAGCACTTGCTCGCAGATAATGTAGAAATAAGCATCGTGGTTCATGTTGATGCTATCCTAAACGAGTGACTGCAGTCACGGTGGAAGGCGTCGTTTTATTTGTGTACATCTTTCATTACAAAACAGTCTATCAACCAGATATGGTATTATATCATCTTCGTTTAAATTAAAAGGAAGGTCAGCGTTGGTAGTAATATTGATGTTTTATTGATAGCAGAATCGATTTTCGATCACATATTGATCATCTTCAGTGCTGTACAAATTAAACTCAGACACTGGTATCAAGTTATCAATAACCAAAACTGAGAACCGATGAGTTATTGTGATGGCTTCTCAGTTTTGGTTATTGATAACTTGATACCAGTGTCTGAGTTTAATTTGTACAGCACTGAAGATGATCACTATGTGATCCAAAATCGATTCTGCTATCAATAAAACATCAATATTACGGCCAACAAAGCCTTCCTTTTAATTTAACATGTATGGTCGTTGTGCACACAGCACTCCATGGAGTCGCCAATCAATATCATTTTCCAGAGTGAGATTTTCAATCTGCAGCGGAGTGTGCGCTGATATGAAACTTCCTGGCAGATTAAAACTGTGTGCCGGGCCGAGACTCGAACTCGGGACCTTTGACTTTCACGGGCAAGTGCTCTATCAACTGAGCTATCCAAGCTTGGGTGGCTCAGTTGATAGAGCACTTGCCCGTGAAAGTCAAAGGTCCCTAGTTCGAGTCTCGGCCGGGCACACAGTTGTAATCTGCCAGGAAGTTTTTATATCATTTTAATTTACCATCTTTATTATTTTCTACTCGGACCAGTGCCTATACGAAGTGATCCGCGGGTTTCGTGTTTTATTAAATCCTGATTTTCTGCTCTCCAGTCTTACAAACGGAGGACTGAACTGTTGGAATGTACAGGGCCATAGCAGGGGGAGAAATCGAAGAACAAGGAGAGAGATACTGGCGGAGGACACCAGCCCTCTCTTCTAGGTGGAAAGACCTTTATCGCCCAATTCACGGAGGTGTGCTTCCATTGGTGCTGGAAATTCACAGCAGGAGTTTCGAGATCTTTCAATATAGTATGTCCGTTAAAACGGCCCGGCGTGACTAAAGTTTGTAATCGCAAGATTACCTATATTGTCTGCAAGAGGACTATTACCTATAAGCTTGTACCACAACGCAGGGACTCTATTCATGATAAGTAAATATTTCAAGTTCATGTTAGTAAAGAAGCATATTATTCCACGCGTGCATTTGCGTTGTAGAGAGAGGATACCAACCACCCATAACAACAGCCTCTCCCTTGCTTCCTTGCGGTACATTACCGCCACCACACTGAACTGCAACCAAGGCCAACGCCTCGAAGGGTCCGATTTGCCGCCTCTACATACCAAGAAAATCTCGACCAACCAAGCGGTTGGCTGTCATTCGTAGGGCTAGTGTGTATGCGCCTTGAGACACGTTCCAGTGTTGGCAGGAACGCTCGGCGAGGCACCTTGACAGTGGCCGTTGGCTGGAGCGTAACGAACAGGCAGTGCTGAACAGCAGTGGGCGCATCTGGAGGAGCTCGTGGCCTGGCCGGCTCACCTTTGCGGGCAGGAGCAGCGTGTGACGCAACGCGCGATTTGCGAGGATAGGCGAGGCGGGCAGAGGAGAGGCTACACGCAACTCGAGTGGGCCGCGGGGACGAGCGCACCAGAGGGCACCACGCTGACGCAACGTCCAGGTGGGAGGGCGAGCCGCGGCCAGCGCTCTGGACCCGCCTCAGCCCTCGGCAGACGCGCGCGTTTCACCTGTTGCGGCATACCAGCCGCCAGGAACCGGCCGCAGTATGTGCTTCGTCACGACCGTCTCTTTTAGCTGTAATGAGCTGTCGGGGCTGTATTTCCTGGAACTCTGCAGGTCTCCATTGATAGTCAACACGTCGCTCTCAGCAGCACAAAACTGGCAGATGTACAGGTCATTTCAGGAGTCCTCAGGGAAGTATGACAGGACTGTTTCTCTTCACAATACCAGCGGAAAAATTCTCCTGTCGAGGCACAAAACATGCGAATGTGTTCCTGTTTTGCTTGCCAGTGTGGCAGAGCGGTTCTAGGCGTTTCAGTCTGGAACCGAGCGACCGCTACGGTCGGAGGTTCGAATCCTGCCTCGGGCATGGAAGTGTGTGATGTCCTTAGGTTAGTTAGGTTTAAGTAGTTCTAAGTTCTAGGGGACTGATGACCTCAGAAGTTAAGTCCCTTAGTGCTCAGAGCCATTTTGAAGTGTCTGCATCTGTCGATATGCCGACAGTTTGTGCTAGATACGATTGTTATTACGTCTTCAACGCGTCAAAAAGAGTAAATAACACAAAAATTTTGTTTTTTCGTGACCGTTGTTGTTGAGAAATATGAAATATAGCCGCGGGTCACATGCAGTGCTTTCCCCCCCCCCCCCCCCCTCTCTTTCCAACTCTTCTTTTGCTGAGGCAGCGTGACGTGGTAGAGGGGATAGCGTACAAGCGTGCACAAGGGCCAGACATACTGGCATGCGTACACGCGCATCACACACGAAGAGAGTTCTTCGCCATCCCTGGCATTCCTGAAGAAATTCGAGGACTCCCTTCCTTGCAGGACTGTGGCCGTTAACAAGCAAGGAAGACTTCTGCTGAGGCTGCTTATTATTACACACCGAGTAGTGCAGCTGAACCACCGTTATCCTTTTCACGATTGGGGTCAAACCGCACTCTGCAGAAATACACTATAATTGATGGTTTACTTCTATTTTCAATACACAGGCGACTGTACGTAGTGTAGAGTAGGTTTGCTGTTTTTAAACAAGAAAAAATCAAAAAAGCCTATGCAAGGTGTGATCGTGAGGCAAAACATTTTCTCAGCAGTTTATTTTCGTCTGTCAAACACAGGTGTTTTGCCATAAACACTTGGCAGAATATCAGGTCGACGTTCTGGGTAGACGATACAGTAAGACAGAAGCAGAGGGGAGTGACTGCATCCAGCGGGCAGCAGAGCTATCTCGGTGTTGCGTGACCGAGGCGCTCGCTTGCGAAACCCGCCTGCTCGCTCACTGACCAACGCCCGGCGTCCCGTTCTCGCCTCCGCCTGCTGCCCACGTCGCCGCCTCCCAGCCTCCAGCGCTTGAGGGCTCCAGGTGCAGAGCTGCGTGCTCACCAGCGTATTTAGGGCTCCGGCGCTTGCAGAGCAATTGGCGCAACGTAGCGTGGCTTTACAACTGTGCAAAGCATGCTGTGACCCAGAACTCGAACTCATACAGTCGTTTATACCCTAGGCTTATCGTCAGCATCAAGATACTAATAATCGTCTAGGGAGGGGGAGGGGGGGGGGGAGGGAGAAGAAGAGAGGAGGAATGTTTTTCAGAAGAGCAGTCCTGAAGGGCGTGAAATTCTCTGTAAGTAGGATGTTTAGGTTTTTGAGCTGGTAACGCCACGTAGCGCTCTGTATGAAAATCACTGAATGTGCTGAGTGCAGTCTGTGGCTCGCTGGCATTGTTGGAATATTCGCTATTGTAGTGTTGGGCAGTTGGATGTGAACAGCGCGTAGCGTTGGGCAGTTGAAGGTGAGCCGCCAGCAGTGGTGAATGTGTAGAGAGAGATGCCAGAGTTTTGAGAGGTTACTGTAAGCAGACGATCTGGACGTGTGTCCCCCGGAAAAAGGAAATTTGTAAAGATGGATGTCATGAATTATATATATATATATATATATATATATATATATATATATATATATATATATATATATATAATGTCTTTTGAACATTATTACGGTACATACACTACTGGCCATTGAAATGGCTACACCACGAAGATGACGAGCTACAGACGCGAAATTTAACCGACAGGAAGAAGATGCTGTGATACGCAAATGATTAGCTTTTCAGAGCATTCACACAAGGTTGGCGCCGGTGGCGACACCTACAACGTGCTCACATGAGGAAAGTTTCAAACCGATTTCTCATACACAAACAGCAGTTGACCAGCGTTGCCTGGTGAAACGTTGTTGTGATGCCTCGTGTAAGGAGGGGAAATGCGTACCATCACGTTTCCGACTTTAAAGGTCGGATTGTAGCCTATCGCGATTGCGGTTTATCGTAGCGCGACATTGACGCTCGCGGTGGTCGAGATCCAATGACTGTTAGCAGAATATTGAATCGGTGGGTTCAGGTGGGTAATACGGAACGCCATGCTGGATGCCAACGGCCTCGTATCACTAGCAGTCGAGATGACAGGCATCTTATCCGCATAGCTGTAACGGATCGTGCAGCCACGTCTCGATCCCTGAGTCAACAGATGGGGACGTTTGCAAGACAACAACCATCCGCACGAACAGTTCGACGACTGTTGCAGCAGCTCGGAGACCATGGCTGTGGTTACCCTTGAAGCTGCATCACAGACAGGAGCGCCTGCAATGGTGTACTCAGCGACGAACCTGGGTGCACGAATGGCAAAAGTCATTTTTTTGGATTCATCCAGGTTCTGTTTACAGCATCATGATGGTCGCATCCGTGTTTGGCGACATGGCGGTGAACGCACGTTGGAAGCGTGTATTCGTCATCGCCATACTGGCGTATCACCCGGCGCGATGGTATGGGGTGCCATTGGTTACACGTCTCGGTCACCTCTTGTTCGCATTGACGGCACTTTGAACATTGGACGTTACATTTGAGATGTGTTACGACCCGTAGCTCTACCCTTCATTCGATCCCTGCGAAACCCTACATTCAGCAGGATAATGCACGAACGCATGTTGCAGGCCCAAATTGCGTGGAAATGTAAACACATGTGAGTTCTAGTATATTATATTTGTTCAATGAATACACGTTTATCATCTGCATTTCTCCTTGGAGTAGCAATTTTAAGGGCCAGCAGTGTACATTGTTTGTTCTCTATCAAAATCTTTCATTTGCTAACAATGCCTATCAGTAGTTAGTGCCTTCAGTAGTTAGAATCTTTTACTTAGCTGGCAGTATTGGCGCTCGCTCTATTGCAGTAGTTCGAGTAACGAAGATTTTTGTGAGATAAGTGATTCATGAAAGGTATAGGTTATTGTTAGTCAGGGCCATTCTTTCGTAGGGATTATTGAAAGTCAGATTGCGTTGCGCTAAATATATTGTGTGTCAGTTTAGTGATGATCAGAATAAGTAAAGAGAAAACAGTCTGAGTACGTTGAGTTTTGCTCAGCTGTTTGAAAATCAAATAACGAAGAAGTTTACCAGCACAGTCATTCTTAATTTTCAAAGGGGACGTTTCTTCTCTCACTGTTAGTCACACTAATGAAAATCCTGGCTATTTGTTTAGGAAACAGCCACGGATTTGAAATTGTGAGGGACTGTACAGTTGATGGGCCTTGGGCTCCTTTACAGTGTACCTGTTCTCGGCTTTTCTTCTCCATCCTCGGATGTCCAGCTTGGTAGGCTCGTCCAATACATTGTCCACTCACCTTTCACGTTGTCGGCCCTTCTTTCTGGTGGAGTACAGTCTTCATTATTCTTCTGGGCATCCTGTTATTACCATCTAACCAGAGTATTCTCTCAGATTTTATAAACTTGTACAAATTGCTGTACTTCATCGTTATGTTTAAATCACGATTCCTCTGCCTCTCTCTCAGGTCCACACATTTTCCTCAGTGGTCTTTATGTTTACTTTATTTCTTCTTGCTCTCCATCAATATCTGCATCCTGTTCCCGTGAATCTCTTGATACGTGGTGTAAATTGATATTCAGTAAATATTATATGGTCGTCTTTAACTGATCCACCATTTCCATTTCTATTTTAATCAATTATTGGATGAAATTTTATTCCTCGTCTCTCTTATTGTATGACAGCGTTTTCTTGTTTCATTTTGTTTAATTTAGTATTCTATCCACTGAAATTTTTCTTTGATCCATTGTTTCTTTTTCTTTTCTTTGCGTGTCTTAAGTGCACCATCACAATCACATTTATTCGTTAACAGTTTCCAACCCAGCTTTACAATTATTCGCAAAGTGTCAGTACCGTGTTGAAACTTCCAGACAGACAGAAACTTTATGCAAGGGCTGGGACTTGAACGTGAAACCTTGCCTTGACTAGCTCTCCAAGTTGAAATGATATTGCGGAGAAATGGATTAGTCACAGCCTGATTGTTGTCTCCAGAACGAATCTTTCTCCATGCAGCAGACCGTTCGTGCCGGCAGAAAATCTGTGACTCTTCGCTGCATTGGTCAGTCGGGTAGAGCATCGTCCGTCAGTGGAAAGGTTTCGGGTTCGCGTCTCTGTCAAGAAGTTTCTAAACAGATGACAATTCTGTGGCCTAGTGAATGATTCATCTTGTAGTACTGTGCGACTCAGTGTAGTTAATTACATCCCTATCAAGAAACATTTATTCCACGGTAGCATTAAAATAGCTTTGACAAAATTTACAGTTTATATTCCGTATCTCTACAGATAGGGTATAAACGTTTGTCTGTCAAAACAGATTTGTGCCACTAACTGCCGCGCTCAACAGTATCAAACGCTACTATTAATAGATATTTTGTCGAAGGGCTGACATATTGATAACTGTGACTGTAGTACAGTTATAAGGTTTACAATTTAAACAGCAACCAGTTGGTTGCAATTTAAATTATAGAGCTTGTAACTACTGTTAACTGTTAAAAAGTACCGTTACCAGGTGTATATGTATGCATTGGTTTTCTTCTCGGCAGTGCTATGTAGTCTGCTGTTTTTTTAAAGGTTTATAATTTTAAATACATAAAATGTATTAAAGAAAAAATACAAATTTTTAGCCCATATTAAATGTCATCCGCGCGGGATTAGCCAAGCGGTCTAAGGCGTTGCAGTCATGAACTGCGCGGCTGGTCCCGGCGGAGGTTCGAATCCTCCCTCGGGCATGGGTGTGTGTGTTTGTGCTTAGGATAATTTAGTTTATTTAGTGTGTAAGCTTAGGGACTGATGACCTTAGCAGTTAAGTCCCATAAGATTTCACACACATTTGAACATTAAATGTCCGTTGTGTTTTACACCAAAATCTTTAACTGAAGATGGGAAAGTGATTCCGGTATAACGGTGATATACAGGACATAAAATCCCGTCTAAGGCCTGCGATCATTTTTATGTTAATAATCGGCAACCAATGCTACACAATCGCAATAAAGTCATGAGATGTTCAATTGATTCTTTTATTAGAACATGTTACGCGTTTCGGGATTACACCCATCTGCAGACATCAGAAACTTCAACTCCTTCCTAACCAGGCTATACGCCTGGTTGGTTAGGAAGGAGATGAAGTTTGTGATGTCTGAAGATGGATGTAATCCCAAAACGCATAACATGTCCTAATAAGAGAGTCAATTGAACATCTCATGACTTCATTGCGATTGTACAGCAATGGTTGCCAATTATTCGGTATAACGGTCCGATTTGTGGCAGTGTGTCCTATAAGTATGAACTCCAAGAGTCTTTGCTGAGGTATTGCTTGTACATATGTATGAATCTTCTTAAGTAATGTTCTGCTGATCCAGTCATATACAGCCTGACGAATTACGTGAACAGAATTTAGATTTTATGGCCTGGCATTGAGAGAAAATTATGTTGGTCCCGACATTGATCCTTGAGAAACACCTGATTTTCGGCCTGTCTGTAGTTTTACTAACATTGACAAATGGCTCGATAGAGCCGAATTACCAGCTCCAGTCGAACAGAGTACTGTAGAAAATGACTCCTGGGACTGACATGACAATCTTTCTGTACTCCACTGTTTGGTGGCAGATAAGGACTGAAATTTAATTTCACCCCAAAAAAGAGACCCGTGCGTTAACCGTGTATAAGCTCTCTAGTTCTGCTGCAGTTACCATTATATTTTGATCGGTGCAGCCTCTTCACCTTAATTAGACACTCTTCGCCGTCGTAGGGCAGCCAGGAATCCGGTCCAGGGAGCGCCCACCTCGGCGGTCTGGTTACGTCACTGGTAACCGAGATGAGACGCCAGTGGCGTACGACCCGCAAGGCCGGCACAGCGGCGTCCAAGGCCGGCCAGGAGCATCGCCAACTGACTCTGCTCTCCGGAGAGGTCGCCAGTTCCGAGCGCGCTTACGACTTCTGCGTAGGAATGTCAATGCCAAATCGAAGGCGACATGTGGTCTGGTGGCACAGTTACGTACCGCTTCTGCAAATTCGGAGAAACTGCCACACTGTAACACATGACTCGCTGTGGTGTCGAGGAGAAGATGAGATGGCCTAATTCTTGCTCCAGAATCTACTGTACTTCTGTTATGGAAGCGAGTGAACTCGTTATTGTTTAAAATAGGTGCCATCTGTGACGTCTATTTTAAATTTAGTTTTATCATAACTAGTTCCAAACTCACACTTTTATTTAATATTATTTCGTACCTTTATTGTTTATTAGACAAGATCGTTATAATTAAATCACAGGTACATCGACTGTATCACTGCTCGAAGTAAATAATAAGAATTGTGTTAATAATTGTGGAATGTTAACTGAACGTTCTTGTATGCCGACAAGCACGTAATGATTGTTGAAGGTATTTTAACTCTGTCTTTGTCCGCTTGCTTAGCTGGGTGGTAACATGGTTCCCTCCCATGTAAGTGGACCCGGATTCCATTCCCTGCAGGGTTGGAGATTTTCTCCGCTTTGTTGTGTTGTCCTCATCATCATTTCATCCTTATCACCGGCGTGCAAGTCGCCCCATGTGGCGTCTACTGAAATAAGACTTGGCGGCCAAACTTCACCAGATGGGACCTCCCGGCCAACGACATCATACGCTCATTTCATTTTCTCATTTCAACTCTGTCTTTGCAACTGCAAGAAAGTGCCTATTTTTGTCATCAAACAAGTTTCGTTTTATTGAAAGGAAACATACAGCTTGTTTTTCCTTTGATCTAAGAATGATTTCTTCCTTTTTTGCTTTCCTACCCCTCCCCCCTCTTCCCCCTTCATTTCATCTCTGCCACCTCACCCCATTTTCCTCTATCTCACTACTCACTACCACAACCACTACCAACTCACTTTACATTCTCCTACTTTGCATACAGTGTTCACTCAACTCTTCCCGTACCATTCCCATAATGAGGTTGGGAACGACGATTGCTCAAAGTCCTTTGTGCATGCAGTAATTAGTCTAACGTTTCCTTCGCAGTCGCTACAGAAGTGATACGTCTGGGCGACTGTTTTCATGTGTTTGCCAGTTCAGGTTTATCAGCATCTCTGTGAGTCAAATAGCCGTATCACTATATGTGCTGTGCTTCTTTGTATACACTCAATGTCGCCCCATAAATCTATTGAAAGGCATGAAGCCGTTTTTACTGGTCACTTTTCATTCATTTCGATACCTAGATTCAGTTTAACGCAATTACCCTTATGAAAATCACGCAAACACATTTTTTTCGTCTTGGATAAAGTGATAACAGTGATTGTTAGGGTCGATTATATTTCCCTTTCTTTAATGTACTACAGTTAACCTAGTGCATACTGTTATAATATATTCTTTCATAAAATTTTCAAGCTGTGGTATGCCGGGAACAGGACATTTAAGGAAAAATACAAGCAAACAGAATGCTGCAGATAAGGGTCAAGGTGTTCTGAGAATTAGCAAGGGGCCTCTCAGGTAAAAGCAAATGAGGGATGCACGTATCATTCAAACGAAAGTAGAGGAGCAGACATCATGGCAGTATCACCCACTGACTAGAGCCAGTGACTCTGGAATAATATGGACTAAGGTGGAAAAACCCAGTAAAGGTAGAGGAACAGCTATGGAACGGTACTTTTTACAGCCTGTGTCCTGTTTGGGGTACGGAAAGAAGATTCTGCCAGATAAACATCTCTTAGCCATACTAAAATACACCAAAATAGGACTCCAAAGAATTGTAGCTTTCACATGGCTGACAGGCTGTTGTCAGGGAACGAACTTATCTTTTTTTCTTAATTCTTTTCCCATGGCCATAAGAATCTACGACAGCTAAAAATATCACTGGCTGGTGGCTGTACTGTGACGTCAGGATTACCTAGCATTTAAGTTGCCTTCTTTGAGAAGGGAGGATGGAAAACATGCTGACTGGATTTGACGTTTTACCAGTCCCTTGTGGGATTTTTTAAGAAAAGATCTATGCGACTGGCACAATAAAGGTAGCTTGTTAAAAATTGGTTGACGAAATTCTCTTAGCGCAAAATGCAGAGAGGCTTTTCTCTAAAGTACCCTCTGATCTCAGACACTTAATTTCTGGATCTCGGGGACTTCACTTCCAGCTGTTGTCAACTTAGCTTCGGGGCTTCACTTTGGGATGTAGGATAGCAGACTTCGAAGTCAACCCTCCCCAGCAATGGGGACTGGCAGAGTCCAATGCTCGAGTTCATGACAGAGAACTCGTTGGTGCGCAGCTGATGCTAGCTGGCATGCCCTCAGTGGTCTGTTTACGCTACATGGACGAGTATGGCGAGGATAACTTGCAGCACTGGTACGTTAGATCTAATGGAATTTAGGGATTCCGCAGCATTTATGGTTCTGCCTTCCCAAGACAGTACAGCCACAGTTGCAGGGATAACCTCAGCTTCCTTTTGTAGGCATGCAATCACTGTTATTGATAGGTATGTATGATACGGCAAATTATTTATGGAAGAGAAATGAGTTTAGTATATCTCCTCTCCCCACCAATTAACTTTGTCAACTGTTAATCATATTATCTCAATTTTTTGTCAAGGTTTAATTGCACTTCAAGTACTATAATTTCATGTCTTTGTTCAGATTTTGTGCACATAAACTTCTGAAATAAATTTAGAATCACACAAATCATGATTTTGATTAAAATAGTTAGTGAACGCTCTCTCTTAATCGACGTTTTTGAGTAAAAGAATTATTAACAACCCCACCTGAAATTTCACTGCTTTGGCCTATAGCTTCTAAAGCGTTAATTCTGTGCATTGTGCGCAAATACTCCAGCAGTGGTTCATAAAGATGGATCTGTTTTGCAGTTACTACTGACACAGGCTGTTCCTCACATCGAGTTTTACAATATTTGGCGTGAGCACCACATATCTGAGCAACATTCTAGGATTGGTAGCGTGACTGTTTTGTAAGAGGTTTCATTTATAGACTGATTACCTTTTTCTAGGGCCCCTCCACTGAACCAAAGTGTACCTCCTACTTCGCCTATGATCCTGTGTGACAGTTACATTTCATATCCCTACAGATTGTTGTATCCAACTATTGTATGAGTCGATTGATGTCTGTTACGACCCGCTGGTACTGTATTCATAGGACACTACTTGTTTTTCTTTTTGCAAAGTTCACAATTTCACGTTTATGTACATTTAAAGCGAGTTGTCAGTCTTTGCACCATATTGAAATCTCGTCAAGTTTTGAGTGAGTATTTGTGCGGATTCTTTCTGAAATTATTACATTATAGATTACTGCATCATCTCCAAAATGTCTGCCACGCCATTAATATGTAACACGAACAACAAAAGCCCAACACACTTCCTTGTGGCACCCCTGAAGCTACTTTAGCGCCTGTCGATGACTGTCCAGCGAAGATAACATGCTGTGTCCGCCCACCCAAGAAATCACTCCAGCCACAAGTTTTGTTTGATATCGCATATGATCGTCCTTTCATTAATAAGCGTTGCTGTGGTCATTCCCTGTGTGACTCTCATCCACTTTCGTTTGTAAAATATATTGGAATATACGCCGCTTGACAAAAACGTGGAGTACTCAGAAGAAATAGTCGGATGTCAATGTAACCTCGTATCCTTACGCCCCATCGATGGATATGTAAATTTATTGGAGTTACATTTTTCTGTAACAGGTAAAACAGCCACCAGAGTGAATTAGTGTTGTTCATGTTTGGTGTCGTTACCACAACTTGTAAGGTACATAACGGGCATGAACGGTGTCACGTGAAGGATTCGGATATTCCACGTACTCGTATGAGTCAGCGCTATCAGCGCCATGCAGAGTCGGGAGGGGTCTCATTGTGAGTTTTCTTGTGGCATAATGGTCTGCTCGTGCTATACCCAGATCTCTTTTTGGGGGGAGAGGCGTGGGCGAGAGGGGTTGCAGATGTGGTAGTAGCCCCAAATAGGACTGCATGAGAACGTGAGGACGGGCACATTCGTGTGGAAGTTTCAGTCGACCACTTCTGACTAGGCAGGATCGTCTAACTGTGCACCAACCATATCGTAATCCATCACATCTGTGGCTGCCATCCAGGAGCAATTAATGGACTCTCCGCAAAAATCTGGTCATCCCCCACCACTGGTCGCATGGTAGCAGCAGCCAGACTAGGGAATTACTGTCGCGTCTGTAGGCTGCCGTAAACCACAAACTGGTGCATCTTGAGTGCTACTGCGGCTGGGAAGTATGTACTGCTAAGAACAGTTCTGCGTGGTGTACAGCGATGAAATGCGTTTCCGCACTGCCCCCGGATGAGCATCGTCGCGAGCACGCAGCGACTTGGGGACAGGTACCGATCATCCAGCGTTTTGGAGAGATCCATATTTTCCAGCATTTTGGAGAGGGAGAGCAGCGTTACTCCGGACGTCACGCTGTGGAAAGTTGTTGGCTTTGACTTCCTTCAGGTCACAGCTAAGAGTTATGGAGTGGACCCTGATTTGACGTTAGTAAGTCACAGACATCCTGTGATCTCTCATGTGACAGCATAGTGACGCCACTTTTCAATGGAAAGAGTTCCCGTTAACACGTGCCACGCTTCTCCACGAATTGTCTGTGTGATATTAACACTTTGCCGTCCGGCGACACCACAGTGGTGTCGTGCGCGAAATAGCGGTCAACGACCGGCTACATCACAGGGGTGTCGTGAGCATAGCATCGTGCAGTGGCCGTCGACACTATAGTGGTGTCGTGAGCATGGTATCGCGCAGTGGTCAGCGACAGCATTTTAGTATCTTTTTCATTCTGTTGGTGTTTTGTTTAGGTAACAATAAGTTACACTCATCAACAAGTTTTTTTGTTGTTATAATTACTTGTGCACTTTCATCATGGCAGACGAAAGAGAGGATACGATTATTTACGATGAATGCGCGGACGTCTTGTCTGACGTTCTTGACGATTTGGCCGATTGGGAAGAAGACATTGGATATCAAAAAAATGAAAGTGAAGCAGAATCGTCGGAAGATAGTGAAATACGTCCAAGAAGAATTCGGCGAACGCTACGATTGCCAACTGATTCGAATGAATCAGACGAAGAAGACAGACTATGATTTACTGAGCACCAATAATAAATTTGAAGGATCTCCGGCTCCACACATATTTCCTAAAGATACACAGAGCGGCGTGGATATCGTAGAATTATATATTGGGAACGATCTATTTGAATATATTGGCAACGAAACCAACAACTATTACAATCAAAATTGCAATAGAAGGAAACTGGATTTTAAAAAATGCCTAATTTGTCGAGATTACGGGACCCGAACTTAGAAAAAGGTTTCGACTTGCTATCCTAATGGAATTGTAAAAAAAACCAAGGATCGATTATTATTCATCAACGAATCCGTTGATAGACACATCGATATTTCGCAAAACGATGTCCCGCAAGCGATTCAGAAAAATATTATCATTTTTACATTTTTACGACAACAACAAGAAACCGGATAATGCCGACCGGCTTTTCCAAGTGCAATTCGCAATTGATTATGTTTCCAAAAAGTTTAAAGAAACGTTTAATCTAAGTCATAACATCTCAACTGATCAAGGAATGATACCGTGGCGTGGACAGTTAAATTTTAAAGTTTACAATCCGTCGAAAATTACGAAATATGGTATACTCATTCCGATGCTGTGTGATTCGAGAACGGGATACATTACCTCATTCAAGATATATTCGGCGCTGGACAACCTTTAGCGAAAAAAGTGATGGAGCTATTGACACCTTTTCTTATGGGAAGTGGCATCACCTCTACATGGATAATTATTATAACAGTGTAGAACTTGCAGAGAAGTTACTTGAAAAGAAAATTCGAGTTTGTTGAACTATTCGGCAAAATAGAGGATTTCCGGGAAAATTAAATCGCGAAGGTCAATGTACTTGAAGTTTGTCATCAGCGGAAAGGTGACAAGCGGCCGGCGACAAGCCAAGCAATCCGAATTAGCGCTGCCGGCGCGAAGCGAATACATTTGTACGAGACGCGCGGACGGCAAAGTGTTAAGGAATTCCCGTGGCCACCAAGACCCTCAGACCTGTCCCTGATAGGGCACGTGTAGGATCGGCTCGTCCCTTTGCTAGTATACGGAATATCAAAGACCAGTTACATCTACATCTACATCCATACTACGCAAGCCACCTGGCGGTGTGTGGCGGAGGATACCTTGAGTACCTCTATCGGTTCTCCCTTCTATTCCAGTCTCGTATTGTTCGTGGAAAGAAGGATTGTCGGTATGCCTCTGTGTAGGCTCTAATCTCTTTGATTTTATGCTCATGGTCTCTTCCCGAGATATACGTAGGAGGGAGCAATATACTGCTTGACTCCTCGGTGAAGGTATGTTCTCGAAACTTCAACAAAAGCCCGTACCGAGCTACTGAGCGTCTCTCCTGCAGGGTCTTCCACTGGAGTTTATCTATCATCTCCGTAACGCTTTCGCGATTACTAAATTATCCTGTAACGAAGCGAGCTGCTCTCCGTTGGATCTTCTCTATCTCTTCTATCAACCCTATCTGGTACGGATCCCACACTGCTGAGCAATATTCAAGCAGTTGGCGAACAAGCGTACTGTAACCTACTTCCTTTGTTTTCGGACTGCATTTCATTGGGATTCTTCCAATGAATCTCAGTCTGGCATCTGCTTTACCGACGATGAACTTTATATGATCATTCCATTTTAAATCACTCATAATGCGTACTCCCAGATAATTTATGGAATTAACTGCTTCCAGTTGCTGACCTGATATATTGTAGCTAAATGATATGGGCTCTTTCGTTCTATGTATTCACAGCACATTACACTTGTCTACATTGAGATTCAATTGCCATTCCCTGCACCATGCGTCAATTCGCTGCAGATCCTCCTGCATTTCAGTACAATTTTCCAACAGTTTAGGCCAGCTAGCGTCAAGAAAAGATACACAAGCTTTATGTCACTCTGCCCAAACTAGTCAATGAATGCATTCAGGCCAGAGAGAATGCAAGTTATACTGATAAGTGGGCTCAGATTGCCGAGATCTTTCCACACTTAACTCAATATTGTCATCACTGAAATAACTTCACATATTCCCTTAATCCGTGAAGATTCATTTCGTTCCCTTCTCCCGTTTTCGGTACCTCACTTTTTTGTCGGCCAGTCTATTACATAACTGCGCAGTGGTTTCCAGTAACAGTTTAAACTGGAGTGAAAAACAAGAAACCGACGCCAGCCTCTTGAAGCAAAGTGCAGTTTGTCTTTGCCTACAGTCGTTATCCGAATATCTCTCGAATACGCCGCTGCAGCTAGTACGATACTCGGCCACCACGTGCCGGACAGGTCGTATAGAAAGTGAAGACCGCAGAGCCGGGCGCGGTTGCGACACGCCTGCGGCCGCACTGACCGGCCGAGTGCAGACACCTCACTCAGTTACTGGAGCAGAGCCGGTTGTTGACCGCGCCGGGGCTGGAGCGGGAGCCCGGCGCCAGCCAGCCCTCGGTCGCTCCTGTTGCCTCGCCTCACATTACGGAAAGCATTGCTGGGCTGACGTGGTACCAGCACGCGTGCTTGTCTTGCTCCTTTCACGGCACTGGAAATCAGAAAGTGAAGGCTGTTCCTATCAAAGAGACAGAATACCACAGAGACGCAACAGCGCGACAGGAGTGCAGGTGATTGAACAACCGTCCGCCACATTTTGTGTTGTCAAGAGAAATGAGTGCGTTGTGGGATAGCTGTACATAGAGTACCAAGAAACTATCAAATAGCTTCCAACTGTTAATCTCGAGCAGTTACCGCCGGAAAAAATTGATCGTCTTGCGTTAAAGGCTGGAACATATACAAATAGGACTAGATACTGCAGTCCTAGACGATAGTTCAAATGAGAAGGCACGCTCTAGAATATTCAGTTCAGGGCCCGTCTTCGTGTGGTTACTACACAAAAGAACATCCATTAAAAATAAAAAAAATTGATGTGTATAATAGACAACTTTCAGAGAAAAGAAATTGTAGACAGAAACGTCCTAGAAAAGTCCTAGTTTCATATAAATTGCATGTAGCATGTGATCAACTTGCTTTAAAATTTTCAACACAATGTGTGTTACTTGGGTCAAATTCGGAAAATCTGAGTCACGGAACAAGCGAGTCGAATGTGTAACTAAAGTATTGACTGATAGTAAAATTATGAAATTAATACTTAAGACGTTACCTAGCTAAACTGTCTCCGTCGTGATCCAGTTTACCATCTGCTCATTTTATACATCCAAATTTTTCAAAATGACTACCTGTGTACGACAGATGCCAACATTATTTCATTCAGCAATTTTCACTTAATGCTTTTTGCGTTACGTACGAGGAGTAGGCGATTAAAACGTTTCCTTTCGAAGGCGCACTAACCCCTTGCCTGCGCCGGACGGGGTGGCCGAGCGGTTCTAGGCGCTACAGTCCGGAACCGCGCGACCGCTACGCCTCGGAAATGGATGTGTGTGATGTCCTTAGGTTAGTTAGATTTAAGTAGTTCTAGGGGACTGATGACTTCAGAAGTTAAGTCCCATAGTGCTCAGAGCCATTTGAACCATTTGAACCCTTGCCTGCATGTTGTATAACCGCATTGGATTCGCGCCAGGTTGCATATACGTTGCAGCAACATCCTCAGACGGAAACATTTTGATCGCCCCTTATGATTTTGAACTAGTAACTGTTGAACCCTCGTTAGCCGCTTTTCTGTCGTCTCGTTGTCTCTGTAGAGCTGTACAATGGGAAACAAGGAGAGGATGTTGGTTGGTGGCTGGTATCCTCATTCGTTCTATAACACAAATTTAAAAAAAATGTTTCAAATGGCACTGAGCAATATTGGACTTAACATCTGAGGTCTTCAGTCCCCTAGAACTTAGAACTACTTAAACCTAACTAACCTAAGGACATCACACACATCCATGCCCGAGGCAGGATTCGAACCTGCGACCGTAGCAGTCGCGCGGTTCCAGATTGAAGCGCCTAGGACTGCTCGGCCACACCGGCCGGCATAATACAAACTTCACGCAATTATTATCTGGGTTCTTTATTCATAAACAAAGAGCTACTTAACTTAAGCTACCATGTGCTGTGGTACAAGCTCTCCTACATAGTCTTCAGCCTCACTACTGGTGAAGTAGAAGTCATCTATGTTCACTATAAGGATGTTATGTGCTGCGTGTCTCTGTGGTAGACGGTAAGACTGCGGCTCCGTCGCGATGACACGCTAGATGACAGACTCGAACTAATTCGAACGAACTGAAAGAACTAACTCGGCCTAACAGGCTCGATCTAGCTTGCCCTCCGGTCCGCTGCGGCTGTCTAAATGCTGGCCGCCAAGAGAGCGTTGGCGGCACGTTTCCAGCGAGGATGTCGTTGGCCTCGATCGATCTTCTTGTGGCCTCTATGTCGCATGCTGTGCTGGCGCCAGATTACGTCAGCAGAGTAACTATATGCACGCAAAAATTTTTGTTTATTTTCTAACATAAAAGCATTAAAAAATGTTCAAATGTGTGAGAAATTCTATGGGACTTGACTGCTAAGGTCATCAGTCCCTAAGCTTACACACTACGTAACCTCAATTATCCTAAGGACATACACACACACCCATGCCCGAGGGAGGACTCGAACCTCCGCCAGGACTAGCCGCAGAGTCCATGACTGCAGCGCCTTAGACTGCTCGGCTAATCCAGCGCATAAAAGCATATTTCATTTAAAACTTAACTGGAAACAGCATAAGCAATTACTCGATTTATGCCTATTGCAGCTGTCAGAAACTGGATCAGTTGTTACAGTATAGTGATAAAAAAGCGTAATCACCAGTTTGTTCATCCAGAAACTAAGTTTTCAGTCTCAAAAAAAATGTACATTAGGCTTCTCACGTTTTGGAAATGTTATAAAATATAATGCAAGCTTTTGTCCAGGTTTCCATCGTCACAAAATTCGAGGCTATCATACGGCATGAGGTATGTGGCAATGTGAACTTGGATGGAAAAAAGTTTTAGTATACAACTAAAGAAATACATCAGTCTACGGAACGACGGAAAATGCAATAGTGACTGCTCGGAGATTGTATGACTAACACCATTTCATATCCACTACTGGCCACTAAAATTGCTACACCAGAAGAAATGCAGATGATAAACGGGTATTCAGTGGACAAATATATTATACTAGAACTGACATGTGATTACATTTTCACGCAGTTTGCGTGCATAGATCCTGAGAAATCAGGACCCAGAACAACCGCCTCTGGCCGTAATAACAGCCTTGATAAGCCTGTGCATTGAGTCAAACAGAGCTTGGATGGCGTGTACAGGTACAGCTGCCCATGCAGCTTCAACACGATACCACAGTTCATCAAGAGTAGTGACTGGCGTATTGTGACGAGCCAGTTCCTCGGCCACCATTGACCAGACGTTTTCAATTGGTGAGAGATGTGGAGAATGTGCTGGCCAGGGCAGCAGTCGAACATTTTCTGCATCCAGAAAGGCCCGTACAGGACCTACAACATGTGGTCGTGCACTATCCTGCTGAAATGTAGGGTTTCGCAGGGATCGAATGAAAGGTAGAGCCACAGGTCGTAACACATCTGAAATGTAACGTCCACTATCCAAAGTGCCGTCAATGCGAACAAGAGGTGACCCAGACGTGTAACCAATGGCACCCCATACCATCACGCCGGGTGATACGCTAGTATAGCGATGACGAATACACGCTTCCAATGTGTGTTCACCGCGACGTTGCCAAACTCGGATGCGACCATCATGATGCTGTAAACAGAACCTGCATTCATCCGGAAAAAGGACGTTTTGCCATTCGTGCACCCAGGTTCGTCGTTGAGTACACCATGGCAGGCGCTCCTGTCTGTGATGCAGAGTCAAGGGTAACCGCAGCCATCGTATCCGAGCTGATAGTCCATGCTGCTGCAAACGTCGTCGAACTGTTCGTGCAGATGGTTGTTGTCCTGCAAACGTCCCCATCTGTTGACTCAGGGATCAAGACGTGGCTGCACGATCCGTTACAGCCATGCAGATAAGATGCCTGTCATCTCGACTGCTAGTGATACGAGGCCGTTGGGATCCAGCACGGCATCCCATATTACCCTCCTGAACCCACCGATTCCATATTCTGCTAACAGTCATCGGATCTCGACGCGAGCAGCAATGTCGCGATACGATATACCGCAATCGCGATAGCCTACAATCCAACCTTTATCAAAGTCGGAAACGTGATCGTACGCATTTCTCCTCCTTACCACAACGTTTCACCAGGCAACGCCGGTCAACTGCTGTTTGAGAAATCGGTTGGATACTTTCCTCATGTCAACACGTTGTAAGTGTCGCCACCGGCGCCAGCCTTGTGTGAATGCTCTGAAAACCTAATCATTTGCGTATCACAGCATCTTCTTCCTGTTGGTTAAATTTCGCGTCTGTAGCACGTCTTCTTCGTGGTGTAGCAATTTTAATGGCCAATAGTGTAGCTGCCCGTATCTTGAATAAAGGGAGCTCTCGCTCTTGGTGTGTGTGTGTGTGTGTGTGTGTGTGTGTGTGTGTGTGTGTGCGTGCGTGCGTGCGATGGTACGCTCGACAGCGCGGTCCATAGCATGCATATAAAACTTCCCGGTCAAGCGCTAGTTCCGTCCGCTGTTGTAGTCAGTCAATTTCCGGCTGCAGGTGAAACGGTATTTTCGTGCTGCCAAAATAAGATTGGCCGCGCTTTCCCTAATCCTCCTAAGTGGGTTGTGGTTGGAGCATACATGGCTTGATTACATGAAGAGTGATTTCTCGATGGCGGCTGGTACTTCCAGCATTTGTTGCAGAAAAAGGTCTGTAAGTTTACCAGGAGGCAGTCCCTTACGGAAAGGCTGTAGGCAGAAGCAGGAAATGGCCGATGAGAAAGAATAGAATACATTCTGCTCCTGGCTTCCAGGCCAGTACGTTAAATAATTTCATGGAGCAGTTTTTTTGGACTCGCGAAATCGAGGCTGTCAGCCGACAGCTCTCGTGTAGTTGAGGTGGCAAGACACGGTCACTCTGAGGAGGAGTTTGTGTTTCGTTAAAGTGGTTATTATATTGGAAAACTAGACTTAGTGATGCTTCGTGATCAACGATGTTACTTCTCCAGCACGGAAGATAAAGTTTGTAACTGATGTGATGAATGGCAGCTAGCTCAAAATGTAAAAAAAATATAAGTTAATGGCCGGCAGGTCTGGCCGAGCGGTTCTAGGCGCTTCAGTCTGGAATCGCGTGACCGCTACGGTCGCAGGTTCGAATCCTGCCTCGGGCATGGATGTGTGTGATGTCCTTAGGTTAGTTAGGTTTAAGTAGTTCTAGGGACTGGTGACCTCAGATGTTAAGTCCCATAGTGCTCACAGCCATTTGAACCATTTGATTGACGTTCCGTCGCTGTTCGACAATTCCAACCGAGCCCTACTCCGCTAGCCGCATGAACCGCGTCGTCTAGCGGTAACCTAATGAGTACCTCTCTGAATCGCTGGCTACGGGCGTTCCCGTGCATGCACGCATCGGTCCGTTTATCAGCGCAGATCGGGGCCAGTCCGTGCAGTGAAAGTGCTGGGACGGCGGATCGCTGTAGCTGGTGAGAGGCTGCGGGGGGGGGGGGGGGGGGGGTGAGGTTGAACGGGGTGCGGGGGCGGGGGCGGTGGGACAGCGGACAGCGCGTGGGCGGCGGGCCGCGTCGCCGGCCTTCCGCGCGTTCGTTTGTTTACGGCCGCCGCGGGCACGCGGAAGCGACGCGCCACGGCCGCTGTGCGCCTGCCGGGTGGTGGGTGGGTCTTATTCAAACGAGGAGCTCCTCCCAACCTGCCGACCCCAAGTACGTAATACGCGCGGCCCATTCGTCAATACAGTGTACAATGAAAAACTTCCAGCACTTTTACTAAAGGCAGAAATAACAACAATGTGCACTGAACTGATGCACCGATCGCTTTTGGTTATAATAATACAGCGCCAGGTGATATTTTTTGTGATCTTTCCAATGCTTTTGATTGTGCAAATCATATTACTCTCTTTGAAAAAGTCAAGCTTTATGGAACTGAAGGCTTTAAGCACAGCTGGTATGACTAAAATTAAACAAACAGAATGCCAAAAGTTGTGCTGAATAATTCAGACAATGTCGGAAAGGTAGAATATTTTAGTAACTGGGAAAAAAATACAGAAAGAGCGCAATAGTGTTCAAAGGTCCACTGCTAGTGCTTTTATTCCTTATACAGGGTGTCCCAGCTATCTTGTCCACCTAAAATATCTCTGGAACAATAACAGCTATTGGAAAACGACTTTCACCGGTATCAGTGTAGGGCTGGGGCCCATGAATGTACATATTTGGAAACATTCTACAACGGAAGCATATGTGTTTTTTAACACAAGTTTTTGTTTTTTTAAATGGACCTCCTATATTTTTTCTTCAGCAATCCATAGCACGACAAAGCACATACACAATGGCGTTGATTGCATCGCAATATTCCCATTACATCCCGAGATATTGAGACGCGAAGTTGACGCTTGAAACACCCGACATGCGCTGCTAGCGCACGTCCTGAGGCTCAGGCGTGAACCCCATGCTGCCCGTAATCGCGATGTGATTGTGATGTGTAATCACACCTCCATACTTATCAAGAGGTCCGAAACAACGGTAAAACTTTTAGTCCACTTGCTCGTTTTACTAAAACCATCAACATGAATTTCACTATTACGAGTGAATGATTAACAGTCACTTACGCTAGACCTACAGTAAAGTTTTAACGTTGAACGGCAT
This sequence comes from Schistocerca serialis cubense, assembly GCF_023864345.2. Classification (NCBI taxonomy): domain Eukaryota; kingdom Metazoa; phylum Arthropoda; class Insecta; order Orthoptera; family Acrididae; genus Schistocerca; species Schistocerca serialis. The sequence continues at coordinate 143,499,228 of NC_064646.1, forward strand.
TACCTTTTTGGTAACGGCTTAACGATAAGTGAAGTTAAATTTTGTGACTAACGTTACGTTACACAGATATGTTACAGAACCGCATCACCCCTAGCCTATGGGATAAATACCTGCTGGAATGTACGACGTTAATGCAGGATGGCAGCAGACCGTATTATTCGTTTCGGACCTCTTGATAAGTATGGAAGTGTGATCACGCATGGACCTCGGGGAAGATCAGTTTGGATTCCGTAGAAATGTTGGAACACGTGAGGCAATACTAACCTTACGACTTATCTTAGAAGAAAGATTAAGAAAAGGCTACGTTTCTAGCATTTGTAGACTTAGAGAAAGCTTTTGACAATGTTGACTGGAATACTCTCTTTCAAATTCTGAAGGTGGCAGGGGTAAAATACAGGGAGCGAAAGGCTATTTACAATTTGTACAGCAACCAGATGGCAATTATAAGAGTAGAGGGGCATGAAAGGGAAGCAGTGGTTGGGAAAGGAGTGAGACAGGGTTGTAGTCTCTCCCCGATGTTATTCAATCTGTATATTGAGCAAGCAGTAAAGGAAACAAAAGAAAAATTCGGAGTAGGTATTAAAATTCATGGAGAAGAAGTAAAAACTTTGAGGTTCGCCGATGACATTGTAATTCTGTCAGAGACAGCAAAGGACTTGGAAGAGCAGTTGAATGGAATGGACAGTGTCTTGAAAGGAGGATATAAGATGAAAATCAACAAAAGCAAAACAAGGATAATGGAATGTAGTCTAATTAAGTCGGGTGATGCTGAGGGAATTAGATTAGGAAATGAGGCACTTAAAGTAGTAAAGGAGTTTTGCTATTTAGGGAGTAAAATAACTGATGATGGTCGAAGTAGAAAGGATATAAAATGTAGACTGGCAATGGCAAGGAAAGCGTTTCTGAAGAAGAGAAATTTGTTAACATCGAGTATAGATTTAAGTGTCAGGAAGTCGTTTCTGAAAGTATTTGTATGGAGTGTAGCCATGTATGGAAGTGAAACATGGACGATAACTAGTTTGCACAAGAAGAGAATAGAAGCTTTCGAAATGTGGTGCTACAGAACAATGCTGAAGATAAGGCGGGTAGATCATGTAACTAATGAGGAGGTATTGAATAGGATTGGGGAGAAGAGAAGTTTGTGGCACAACTTGACTAGAAGAAGGGATCGGTTGGTAGGACATGTTTTGAGGCATCAAGGAATCGCAAATTTAGCATTGGAGGACAGCGCGGAGGGTAAAAATCGTAGAGGGAGACCAAGAGATGAATACACTAAGCAGATTCAGAAGGATGTAGGTTGCAGTAAGTACTGGGAGATGAAGAAGCTTGCACAGGATAGAGTAGCATGGAGAGCTGCATCAAACCAGTCTCAGGACTGAAGACCACAACAACAACATCCGCATGGCTGTAACGGATCGTGCAGCCACGCCTCCATCCCTGAGTCGACAGATGGGGACGTTTGCAAGACGATAACCATCTTCACGATCAGTTCGACGACGTTTGCAGCAGCGTAGACTATCAGCTCGAAGGCCATGGCTGCGGTTACGCTTGACGCTGCATCACAGACAGGAGCGCCTGTGATGGTGTACTCAACGACGAACCTGGGTGCACGAATGGCAAAACGTCATTTTTTCGGATGAATCCAGGTTCTGTTTACAGCATCATGATGGTCGCATCCGTGTCTGGCGACATCGCGGTGAACGAACATTGGAAGCGTGTATTCGTCATCCCCATACTGGCGTATCACCTGGCGTGATGGTATGGGGTGCCATTGGTTACACGTCTGGGTCACCTCTTGTTCGCATTGACGGCACTTTGAACAGTGGTTGTTACATTTCAGATGTGTTACGACCCGTGGTTCTACTTTTCAATTGATCCCTGCGAAACCCTACATTTCAGCAGGATAATGCACGCCTGCATGTTGCAGGTCCTGTACGGGCCTTTCTGCATACAGAAAATGTTCTTCTGCTGCCCTGCCCAGCACACTCTCCAGATCTCTCACCAACTGAAAACGTCTGGTCAATGGTGGTCGAACAACTGGCTCGTCACAATACGCCACTCACTACTCTCGATGATCTGTGGTATCCTGTTGAAGCTCCATGGGCAGCTGTACCTGTACACGCCATCCAAGCTCTGTTTGACTGAATTCCCAGGCGTATGAAGGCCGTTATTACGGCCAGAGGTGGTTTTTCTGGGTACTGATTTCTCAGGATCTATGCACCCAAATTGCGTGAAAATGTAATCACATGTCAGTTCTAGTATAATATATTTGTCCGAGGAATACCCGTTATCATCTGCATTTCTTCTTGGTGTAGCAGTTTTAATGGCCAGTAGTGTAAGTATCTAAGGATGCATTAAATGTTTTCTCGGCCTACTTTGCCCATCCTGAATGTAATTTACCCAGTGGAAATGTTAACAGCTGCGACCTCCAGCTCTTACATCAGTATGGAAGCTACAAACGTACTGTTTTGCGTTGTGGAGTCTTACGTTGGTTAACAAGCTTAGTCGCGCTGAAGAGAACCATCACAAAGTCAGCCAGAATGTCGGTTTCAAATCTGGTTTTAATTACAAAATGACGCGGCCGAAAGGATTTTCTTCAAAGGGGTATGTAGATTGTTTCACATATATAAGACATGTATTCACGTGTTTACGCGTCGCTGCAGAGTAACTCGCCGCAACAGAATAGTGGCTAGCAATCATAAACAAAAAAGAGGTATTAAAGTAAGCATTGAAGTGCCTTACCTAGTCATTAATCAGAAATCAAATTTTGTCGTCCTTTTTCTGCCGTTTTGTGAGATGTAGTCAAATATCGAGGTAATACAACTCTTCTTTGCTGCTGTAAACCAGGTAAACTGACAGGTTTTCTTCAGAAAATGGTTTTGAGCACTATGGGACTTAACTTCTGAGGTCATGAGTCCCCTAAACTTAGATCTACTTAAACATAACTAACCTAAGGACATCACACACATCCATGCCCGAGGCAGGATTCGAACCTGCGACCGTAGCGGTCAAGCGGTTCCAAAGTGTAGCGCCTAGAACCGCTCGGCCACTTCGGCCGGCCAGGTTTTCTTGACTGGAAACCTGACAAGAAATTATTCTTAGCAGCAGTGTCTCAAGTTTGTAACCATGTCATCTTCCGGTAGATAAGGTGCTGAACGTTTCTAGGGTGAAGCGTTGTGTATCTGTTGTTATGAGTGAAAGAGGCCGAAGTGTAACGTGGGCATATAGCCTCCTCTCGAATAATACACAATGTGTTCTCCGAACTTTATGCCCACATCCAACGGACGGGTCTCTAGCCACAGTGTCAGATGACCTAACTCCATGATACACAGAGGGTAGGTTTAGGAATTAAACCACCTTCTCTCGCTTTCATTAAAAGTCAAAAATGCTTGCAAAGAGAAGTTTCACCACCTGATTCGATCTTCTATCTCCGGCTCGACTACCATCACAGATACATAAGTGACTTCGGCCACGGCTGATCTGTTATTTCTAAATCACTACATAGATTTCTTCACATTGTGGAGCTGTTAGGTAGAAAGCTAGTTATAAAATTAATCAGGAATTGGTTTTGCTAGTAACGCAACGACAGCACAATGCTGCTGAGAGAAGTGGTATCAAGACTAGCTCTTAATCACGGTTGACTGACGACACAATGGGTCTGTGTGACAGAAATCGGGCGCACAGTTTGCGAAACCCCCTCAGCGCTGGCTACTGGTTGGCGCTGGCGGTAGTTCGACCTGTCCGGAATGTAAAACTGTCGCAACCGTTTGTAATACACTGAGGAATTCTTGTCATCTGTGCGTTTGGCCTACAGCGGTCAATCACATCAGTGAAAGGGACCCACTGTAGTTAACTACATTCTTGTAGCTGTTATTTTCTCGTACCTCGCAACGAAATGTCAAGGAATGTGGACAGAGCAAAAGACGAATATGGCACTGACATCGTAAAATTCGTATAACTACTTTGCAGCGCAACCGCTCACTGTTGAGAATGAGCACTGGAAGACAGGAGTGAGTTTAACGCCAACATGAAACAGCGGGCATATACACTGAAGAGCCAGAGAAATTGGCACACCTGTCTAATCTCGTGTAGGGCCCCGTGAGTACGCAGAAGTGCCGCAACACGACGTGACATGGACTCGACTAATATCTGAAGTAGTGCAGGAGGAAACTGACACCATGAATCCTGCAGGGCTAGCCATAAATCCGTAAGAGGACGAGGGGTTGGAGGCCTCTTCTAAACAGCACATTGCAATGAATCACAGATATGCTCAATAATGTTCATGTCCGAGGAGTTTTGTGACCAGCGGAAGTGTTTAAACTCAGAAGAGTGTTCGTGGAACCACTCTGTAACAATTCTGGACGTGTAGGGTGTCGCATTGTCCTGCTGGAATTGCACAAGTCGTCGAAATGTACAATGGACACGAATGGATGTAGGTGATCAGATAAGATGCTTACCTACGTGTCACCTGTCGGGGTCCCATATCACTCCAACTGCACACGCCTCACTCCATTACAGAGCCTTCACCAGCTTGAACACTCCCCTGTTGACATGCAGGGCCAATGGAATCATTATATTGTCTTCATACCCGTACACGTCTATCCGCTTGATACAATTTGAAACGAGACTCGTCTGACCAGGTAACATGTTTCCATTCATCAACAGTCCAATGTCAGTGTTGATGGGCCCAGTCGAGGCGTTAAGCTTTGTATCGTGCAGTCATCAAGGGTACATGAGTGGGTCTTCGCCTCCGCATTCTTGACGATCCAGCAATTTTGCGAAAGGGTTTCACTTCTGTCACGTTCAACGATTCTCTTCTGTCGTTGCTGGTACCGTTCTTGCAGGATCTTTTTCCAGCCGCAGCGACGTCGGAGAGTTGATGTTTTACCGGATCCCTGATATTTACGGTACACTCGTGAAATGGTAATACGGGAAAATCCCCACTTCATCGTTACCTCGGAGATGCTGTGTCCGATCGCTAGTGCACCGACAGTAGCACCAAGGCCAAACTCACTTAAATATTGATAATCTGACACTGTAGCAGCAGTAACCAATCTAACAACTGCGCCAGACACTTGCTGTCTTATATAGGTGTTGCCGACCGCAGCGGCCGGCCGGAGTGGCCGTGTGGTTCTCGGCGCTACAGTCTGGAACCGAGCGACCGCTACGGTCGCAGGTTCGACTCCTGCCTCGGGCATGGATGTGTGTGATGTCCTTAGGTTAGTTAGGTTTAATTAGTTCTAAGTTCTAGGCGACTGATGACCTCAGAAGTTAAGTCGCATAGTGCTCAGAGCCATTTGAACCATCGACCGCAGCGCCGTATTCTGCCTGTTTACATATCTCTGTATTGGAATACGCATATCAAGTTCTTTGGGGTCTCAGTGTAATTTGTGTTGCTTGAAATAGAGAAATGACACAGAAAAGACTTAAACGTTTTTTGACTTCATTTTTAAAGTTTACTTCTGAAAAGTTTTGTGTCTTCCGTCTTAATAGCGATGTGATACTGAGAGTAATCCCAGATCATGTATAGTTCAGGTATCCCAAATTAAGCTTGCCTAAATCAGTTATCATGTGTGCCTATATATTCTATATTATTTTCACGCGTGAAGCGGAGATAATTTTTATTGTTTTGCACTTATTTGTTTTTATTTCTGACCAGGGTTTCACACAGGCTAATCTGAATTTATTTCTTCCCTTTGCACTAACGAAAAGAGCGTTGGAGACCTGTCAAAATACAGGTCTCTAAGTATCTGTCATCTATGTCGGAAGACGAATTTCATCGAAAGCTGTTGCGAATGTTCATCCACAAAGCGAAACCCGCGAACCCAGTGCAACGCTGGGAACAAGAAGAATATCTATTATTAGGTTGGTGCATAAATCCGCAGCGTTTTTTACCGAGCGAGGTGGCGCAGTGGTTGGCACACTGGTCTCGCATTCGCGAGGACGACGGTTTAATCCTGTGTCCGGCCATCCTGATTTAGGTTTTCCATGATTTCCCTAAATCGCTCCAGGCAAATGTCGGGATGGTTCCTTTGACAGGGCACCGGCGATTTCCTTCCTCGTCCTTCCCTAATCTGATGAGACCGATGACCACGCTGTTTGGTCTCTTCCCCCAAACAATCCAATCCAATCACAGCGTTATCCCACAAGTTTAAACACAACACACACAGGTAACAGAGACTTTAGTCATCAATAATGCATTCTCCTTCACCATTTACAACAGTCTGCCAATGCTGGGGTAAATTTTCGATTCTGCGACTGTAGAAATCAAATCGCTTTGACTTTAAATGCGAACATTTAAGGTTAGGCTTTACCGTGACTGTTACTGACATTAAAATGGCTTTGAGCCAAAGAACACTTCCAGTCATGTTCGGAACGAATCTTCATCCATAAAGAATGTTCCTGGAAGGTTGTTAGAGAGCGGAAAAGAGGAAAATCTGATAACGCAAGATCGGGTGAAATAGGTAGGCGAGGAATGATTTGCCAACAAAACTCCTGTTTAGGCTTTTATTTGTCAATCTAGCAGAATGCGGGCGGGCAGTACCATCTCAGTGGCTGACAATAAATGTCGTCAGTGATGGTTAAACCTCGAGGAAGAAATTCGCAGTAGACCACACCGTCCCTGTACCATCAGATGCATAACGTTTTGTTTTGTCGATGCCCATACGTCCTTCATGGGAAGTTACTGTTTCGTTTGGGCTCAACCACTCCTTTCTTTTCCTCATGTTACCATAAAGACACAATTTCTCGTCATCAGTAACGATTCAGGACAGGAATGGTCGGTATTGTTTACGAGCCAACTGACCACGAGCAAGCACATGCAGACATGGCCACCAGTTGATTTTCTGTGATTTTGGCTTGGAGCATACACGCGGCTTTTTAAACGTTACCCACTGCATGCAAATTTCGTACAATGTTGAATGATCACAGTTCATCACATTTTCTAGTTCTCGAGCGCACTGACATGGATCATTGTATTAATGCTTTTAAAAGATCTTCATAAAATCCCACAGGTCTTCCTGAATGTAGAGTTCACTAATGTCAAAACGATTCTCCTTAAAATGAGAAAATCATTATCTTGCCGTTCTCTGTACAGTGCCATTATCCCCATAAACCTTGAAAATGTTTTTAGCTGCCTCCGCTGCTGTCACAGAAGAATGTGCCACAAATTTTCCTATTTTCCCACTTAGCACTCAATTTTCTAGCGTCCTCAGCTCCATGCATTGTCTCTATTTATAAAAATGACAATAAACCCACAAAACCAGAATACCAACATACAAACAAAATACTAGAACTTATACAGCAATCTAATATTTTATTTTCACAGTTGGTATGGCAGTGCTGTGTCAGCAGTTAAGGAATTTTCATAGATACCATCTTACCCAAAAAAAATCTGTTCTTGGTATTTTCTACTTAGGCATTCTTTTAACATTTCCCGTCCTCCCGTCCTCATTCGACTGACTGGCAGAATAAGTTTTTCAGTGAGTAATTATTTGTGATCATTATAAATCGGTGATGTCGTTAGACAAACGGGAGGCATGTGTGATCGGTTCGCTTTGTGACTCCTGTCATTTCTGACGATTTTTAGGTTCCCTTGCGGTACCTGTATTTAACAGGTCCCCATTCAGAGGCGTAAAAAATAACAAAGGCGAACCGGGATCCAGCCACATATAACATAGAGTACAACTTGCAAGATTGATCGTTTGATTCGCAATAGAATTACTTAATTGCCTTAGTGAGTTCTACTATAAAGGGGTGTTATGTTCGATGGATGATTGTCCATGAAAAACACCATTTTTACCAACTCTGATCCTATCACAAGAATATTATTGTTTATGCCAAGAATATTTTTGTGACAATTTAATGAGATGGGCCAATCAAATGATACACGTCAATGAATATTTGCGGGCGAGGGCTGTGAGTAAACGTGTATGCTGACAGAGAGAAAAACGTTCATGTCAAAGGAAGGTACAGATGTACTGACACATCATAGTCCACCAGAGCGATTCATATTAATATAGTTGATTACTTGCTTTGCTATAATATTATTGCAGTGCGTACCACGCGACGTTAAATGGCCAGTACACAAGAAATTAACATACTTTATCTGTATACTTCGTGACAACTTCCCCATTACAGATGAGTACGTACAGTATTGGAAAACAATTAAATTTAGCAATAGGCAGTGTGCTGTTATTTTACCCCATATTTGCTGATATTTACTAAATAAAATTTCATCTATGCAAGAAGAGTGATAGAAAAATAAAATTTTCACTTTGTTATGAAACTTAACTTTGCTGTTTCTCAGGTATTTTATATACTTGGACAGGAAATCGAACAGACTATGGTAAGTTAAAACCTCTTTAGTTGGGCCAAAATCAACTTTTAACAAACTTATTCCTGTTCAGCTGTGGCGCATAATTTACAACAAATTTCATAATTCTGTTTGTGCTAATATTACATTTGTCAGCTCACAGCAAAGAAACTAGCTCCGACCATTGGCGTGTACCATCCAGAGCGCGGGCTAGCGTTTGCCGCGTGACCATGGAACAGCCGTCCTCTGTGCACTATAGGCTGCCCAATCTCATATGTTATTTTTGCGCTTACTAGTGTTGCAAAGTGCAGTAAGCAGTTTGTTGACTACAGTTTAGAAACGAATTGAGACTTTCCTAACTACTGTCGGTGACAGCCGTCGTCTAACAAATCGATCAGCTTACATTTACACTGAAGCGCCCAAGAAACTGGTACAGGCATGCGTATTCAAATACAGGGATATGCAAACAGGCAGAATACGGTGGTGCGGTCGGCAACACCAGTATAAGGCAATAAGTGTCTGGTGCAGTTGTTAGTTCGGTTACTGCCGCTACAATGGCAGGCTATCAAAATTTAAATGAGTTTGATCGTGGTGTTATAGTTGGCACACGAGGGATGGGACACAGCATCTCCGAGGTAGCGATGAAGAGGGGATTTTCTCGTACGACCATTTCACGAAGTACCATGAACATCAGGAATCCGGTAAAATATCAAATCTCTGACATCGCTGCGGCCGGAAAATGACGGTGCAAGAACGGGACCAACAACAATTGAAGAGAATCGTTGATCGTGACAGAAGTGCAACCCTTCCGCAAATTGCTGCAGATTTCAATGCTGGTACTCGTGGTGGTCGGACGAGCGGATGGACGTGTGCTGGTATGGAGACAACTTCATGAATCCATGGATTCTGCATTTCAGTAAGGGGCTGTTCAAGCTGGTGGAGGCTCTGTAATGGTGTGGGGCGTATGCTGTTGGAGTGCTATGGGATCCCTGATACGTCTCTGACAGATGACACGTACGGAAGCATCCATTCATGTCCATTGTGCATTCCGACGGACTTGGGCAATTCCAGCAGGACAATGCGACACCCCACAAGTTCACAATTCTTACAGAGTGGCTCCATGAACACCCTTCTGACTTTAAACACTTCCGCTGCCCACCAAACTCCCCAGACGTGAGCATTATACACTCCTGGAAATGGAAAAAAGAACACATTGACACCGGTGTGTCAGACCCACCATACTCGCTCCGGACACTGCGAGAGGGCTGTACAAGCAATGATCACACGCACGGCACAGCGGACACACCAGGAACCGCGGTGTTGGCCGTCGAATGGCGCTAGCTGCGCAGCATTTGTGCACCGCCGCCGTCAGTGTCAGCCAGTTTGCCGTGGCATACGGAGCTCCATCGCAGTCTTTAACACTGGTAGCATCTCGCGACAGCGTGGACGTGAACCGTATGTGCAGTTGACGGACTTTGAGCGAGGGCGTATAGTGGGCATGCGGGAGGCCGGGTGGACGTACCGCCGAATTGCTCAACACGTGGGGCGTGAGGTCTCCACAGTACATCGATGTTGTCGCCAGTGGTCGGCGGAAGGTGCACGTGCCCGTCGACCTGGGACCGGACCGCAGCGACGCACGGATGCACGCCAAGACCGTAGGATCCTACGCAGTGCCGTAGGGGACCGCACCGCCACTTCCCAGCAAATTAGGGACACTGTTGCTCCTGGGGTATCGGCGAGGACCATTCGCAACCGTCTCCATGAAGCTGGGCTACGGTCCCGCACACCGTTAGGCCGTCTTCCGCTCACGCCCCAACATCGTGCAGCCCGCCTCCAGTGGTGTCGCGACAGGCGTGAATGGAGGGACGAATGGAGACATGTCATCTTCAGCGATGAGAGTCGCTTCTGCCTTGGTGCCAATGATGGTCGTATGCGTGTTTGGCGCCGTGCAGGTGAGCGCCACAATCAGGACTGCATACGACCGAGGCACACAGGGCCAACACCCGGCATCATGGTGTGGGGTGCGATCTCCTACACTGGCCGTACACCACTGGTGATCGTCGAGGGGACACTGAATAGTGCACGGTACATCCAAACCGCCATCGAACCCATCGTTCTACCATTCCTAGACCGGCAAGGGAACTTGCTGTTCCAACAGGACAATGCACGTCCGCATGTATCCCGTGCCACCCAACGTGCTCTAGAAGGTGTAAGTCAACTACCCTGGCCAGCAAGATCTCCGGATCTGTCCCCCATTGAGCATGTTTGGGACTGGATGAAGCGTCGTCTCACGCGGTCTGCACGTCCAGCACGAACGCTGGTCCAACTGAGGCACCAGGTGGAAATGGCATGGCAAGCCGTTCCACAGGACTACATCCAGCATCTCTACGATCGTCTCCATGGGAGAATAGCAGCCTGCATTGCTGCGAAAGGTGGATATACACTGTAGTAGTGCCGACATTGTGCATGCTCTGTTGCCTGTGTCTATGTGCCTGTGGTTCTGTCAGTGTGATCATGTGATGTATCTGACCCCAGGAATGTGTCAATAAAGTTTCCCCTTCCTGGGACAATGAATTCACGGTGTTCTTATTTCAATTTCCAGGAGTGTATATCTCAGGTGTCTTGCAAGGTGCTGTTCAGAAGAGATCTCCACGCCCTTGTATTGTTACGGATTGATGGACAGCCCTGCAGGATTCACGGTGTCAGTCCCTCCAGCACTACTTCAGACATTAGTCGGGTCCATGCCACGTCGTGTTGCGGCATTTCTGCGTGCTCGCGGTGGCTCCTACACGATATTGGGCAGATGTACCAGTTTCTTTGGCTCTTCAGCGTGTTTCTAGGCCTAACCCGCACTAAAATTGGGAAGAGAATTTTAAAATCAGGAAGAAGAAATAAATATTTTGAAACTTCGTGATGACACTTTAATTCCGTCAGAAACAACAAACGAGCTGAAAGATCATTTGAACTGAAAGCATAGCTCTTTGAAAAGAAGAGGGAATACCAATAAAAGTGAAACAAGAGCAACGGGATATAGCAGACTCAGTCATTTGAGGATGCGGTAAATTCGTTATGAAGTGAGTCATTAGAAGTTAAAGAAGCATTTCGCTAATTGGGCAGCAAGATAACTGCCGATGAGTGAAGAGAGGGTATAATATCCGGAAATACCAAGAATAGCGTTACTGAAAAAGAGACGTAATTTAATAGATAATATGAAATCTTTTCTGAAAATATCTTTGTGGAGGGTTATGTTACATGGAAGTGAAAGGTGGTCGATAAATAGTAGAGACAAGTATAGAGCAGAAGCTTTTGAAAAGTGAGTGCTAAAGAGTAGATGAGTAGATAGGCTAAATAATGAAGAGCTTCGAAACCGAACCGTGCAGAAAGAACTTTATGGCGCAATTTGACTAAGACAAGTTGCTAGGTCGCACCCTGAGGCACTGAAAATAAAATGATCGTATGATCGTATGGCATTTATCGGGGTTCCGGTCGCCATATTGCAAGTCTTTTAGTTGATACCACTTCGGCGACTTGAGGGCAATGATGATGAAAAAGATGATGGACATACACCCAGTCCCGGGAATCGAACTCAGGCCCCCTTGCGTGATGGGTGGTAACGCTATCGCTGTGCTACGGAGGCGGACCAGCCTGAGGCATTAAAGAATAATTATTTTATTATATGGAAAGTATGAGGGTTGCCCAAAAAGTAATGCACCGCATTCTTTCCTTCAACACTTCTTTATTGAATATAATGAGAATTACACACACGAAAGAAAGGTGTTTTATCTACACACCGTATTTTTCCAGTCAATCTCCCTCCCGTTCTGTGGTCTTCCTCCAGCGCTAAACAAGGGCGTGTGTGCCCCGTCGGTACCAACCTTGTCCTGGGGGCGGAGCCAGTGCTTCACTGTGTGGATCACCTCCTCATTGTCCTCAAAATGTGTTCCACGAATGGTATCCTTTAATGGCCCAAACAAATGGAAGCCCGAAGGGGCTAGGTAAGGGCTGTATGGTGGATGGGATAACACTGTCCAGCCCTGTTTTGCGAAGTGTTCAGCAGTCCTCAGACTTGTGTGGGGCCGAGCGTTATCGTGTTGCAGCAGAACATCTCCTGGGTTGCTGTGGCGCCGAAGTAGCCGGAAGTGTGTCTTGACTTTTTTTAATGTGTTGGCACATGCTTCTGAATTAATGGTACTGCCTCTTGGTATCACATCAATGAGAATCACACCGTCACAATCCCAGAACACGGTGATAATCACCTTACCGGCGGAAGCTGTTGCTTTGAATTTTTTCTTCTCTGGGAAGTGAGAATGGCGCCATTCCATCTACTGTCGTTTTGTTTCGGGCTCAAAATCGTGAACCCAGGTTTCATCACCTGTCACAATCCGGGACAGCTTCAAAACGTTACAACAGATCAAAACAAATGTTTTTTCTGTGCGATTTTTGATCCACCGTTAGACACCGTGGCACCCATCTTACACACACTTAATGATTCTCCAGGAGTGCGGATGGTTGCAACCACATATCCTTTGCTGATTGACATATGTAGCGCCACTTGCCGAGTCATAATGCGTCTGTCCTCGCGAATGACGACATCAGCTCGCTGCAACATGTCAGGTGTGACAGCCCTGACCGCTGCAAATAATGGAGCTCCGCCGAACCGCCTTTTGATGACCTCACCCTCCGTGACCAGCAACTAACTGTACTTCTGTCACCAGGAGGTGCTCCATAGACCTTGCACAAACATTTGTGAATATTCCCCACATTTTCTTTCTCTGCAGTGAGAAATTCTATGACCGCACGTTACTTGTAACATACATCAGCTACAGACGACATTTTGAAACTGTCCTGCAGCTATGCTATCTGTCGCAAGGGACGAAAACTTGGCGCGCCCACTCAGGAGACTTCAAATAAGACATACGTAACGTTTCACACTCGTAGCATTGTTTCCGGCTGCGAAAAAAAAGTGGTACATTACTTTCTGGGCAACCCTCGTAAAAGTTGTAGAGAGAAACCAACGCTTGACAGTGGTGGGTTTAGATTTCAGAAGTAACGAGGCTTTCACAGAAGAGACTATAAAACGATTAAAATTACTTGATAGTTGACACTTCACGCGCTGGAGCTGATTTCCTCCAATCAGAGCGCTCAACCTCACGCCCGAACCGTTCGCCGTTTCCACACTGCCACAACCATCAGTTCACTTCCAGTTCCTTTCTTTCTTGATGTGTTTGGATGCCGAATCCTAGATCTGGCCCTTTTATTTCGTATTTCGCCACACATGATAATCACACAAAAAACCACAGACACAGACACATAATGATGCTAGCGGAATATTTATTTCATACATAGCGTTAATCAAATACTACTGGATCCTTCCGCACAAGACGCGATTCAGTGTCACATATAAATTTATTATAACAGCATAAATCGGCTTACATTAGGTGGGATTGACATGATAGTGCATGATACTTAATTTTTAAACGCTGCAATTCATCGCTGCGACTGTGTCACAGCAGTCATAAATGTAAGAATCGACAGCGATGAGACGGCGTGGTATAGTGTTTCACTAATAAATCTTATGTGTAGAAGTTCATAGGTTCAAATCTCGTCAAATGCAGTGAATTCTTTTTAATTTCTATATCTGATCAAAACACTTTGATCTTTCTCTTTATTCAGTTAATTGGCTTAAAGGTAATTTTTTATTTCTAATACTTTGCCACGTTATTTTCATCATCGTATTGACTTTTTCGTATTTGCTCTTATTTTTCTTCCTATCTTACTTTTTTCGTTAGGAATATGCCTGTGTCGCCTATAATTGGCAACCAATTGCCAACCAGGACTTCGCATTGTTTGGTAAAGTGACAGCTCGTTTAGCGAGTATGAGGATAATTTCAGGTAACCAGTGATAGCGAAAAATTACAGTTTTCTTTTAGCGCTGAAACTGAAATTTTTCTGTCTTGAGTTTTCTCGTAGAGGTTAGCTTCAATTGCCGTCAACAAAGCGATCGTGATTTTACTTCTGCCGCAGACTGTTGTCGGCCATTTTCGCGGATACATTTCCCATCGCGAGGTTGTGGTTAGATTGAGACATGAGTTTAAGTTCAGGGCTAAAAAATGCGTCATCTGCCACAGTGCAGTCATTGGCCACCTAAAATTACCTGTTAACACAGTAGCTCGAATTTCCGCCATACACTATGTGGTCAAAAGAATCCGGACACCTGGCTGAAAATGACTTACATGTACGTGGCGCCCTCCATCGGTAATGCTGGAATGCAATATGGTGTTGGCGCACCCTTAGCCTTGATGACAACTTCCACTCTCGCAGGCATACGTTCAATCAGGTGCTGGAAGGGTTCTTTGGGAACAGCAGCCCATTCTTCACAGAGTGCTGCACTGAGGAGCGGTATCAATGTCGGTCGGTGAGGCCTGGCATGAAGTCGGCGTTCCAAAACATCCCAAAGGTGTTCTGTAGGATTCAGGTCAGGACTCTGTGCAGGCCAATCCATTACAGGGATGTAATTGTGGTGTAACCACCCCTCCACAGGCCGTGCATTATCAACAGCTGCTCGGCCTTGTTGAAAGACGCAATTGCCATCCCCGAATTACTCTTCAACAGTGGGAAGCAAGAAGGTGCTTAAAGCATCAATGGAGACCTGTGCTGTGAATGTGCCACCCAAAAACAACGAGGGGTGCAAGCCCGCTCCATGGAAAACACGCTGGCAGATGACGTTCACCGGACATTCTCCATACCCACACCCTGCGATCGGCCCGACACATTGCGTACCGTGATTCGTCACTCCACACAACGTTTATTCACTGTTCAATCCAATGTTTACGCTCCTTAGACCAAGCGAGGCGTCGTTTGGCACTTACCAGAGCTAGGTTTGGTTCATGGGCAGCCGCTCGACCATGAAATCCAAGTTGTTTCACGTCCCGCCTAATTTTCATAGTATTTGCAGTGGATCCTGATGCAGTTTGGAATTCCTGTGTGATGTTCTGGATAGATGTCTGCCTATTACACATTACGACCCTCTCCAACGCTCTCTGTCAGTCAACAGACGAGGTCGGTCCGTATGCTATTGTGCTGTATGTGTTTCTTCACCTTTCCACTTCACTATCACATCGGAAACAGCGGACCTAGGGATGTTTAGGAGTATGTAAATCTCGCGTACAGACGTATGACACAAATGACACCCAATCAACTGACATAGTTCGAAGTCCATGAGTTCCTGACATAGTTCGAAGTCTACGAGTTCCACGTAGCGCCCCATTCTGCTCTCTCACCATGTCTAATGACTACTGATGTCACTGATATGGAGTACCTGGCAGTAGGTGGCAGCATAATGCACCTAATATGAAAAACGTATTTTTTGGGGGTGTCCGGATACCTTCGATCATATAGTGTATCTCTAAGCTGTCCACCACAGCTTTCATAAGGTATTTTGATACAAACCGCTAAAAGATGCTGTAAAACTTTATCTTTCAGTAACTACTTTGGACTGTTCCGTCATCTGACATACCTTTACACTTACATTGTTGTATACCAATATTGCGATTTTTTGTGATTTGTATAAAAATGGTGTACATAGGATATAAAAAGCCGCTAGTAGTTCAGAAGTTTAAAGTACAGTTGGCGACACTGTCCCGTCGTTGCGCAGGCTGTGACAGTACGTGTGTCGTACAGACGGAAGTGAACGGCAGGGCGGAACGTTTTACAGCAACGACAGATCGTTAAAAATTATACGAGCTTTCGGCACGGCACGGCTGTTCCCTGTCATTGCCAGGTGCTGGCTTGCCGCTTTTCTTACGACGTAATATGTCCTTATTCTCTCAATCAATTCATTCATGAAATTCGCGAATTGTGAATGGCACAAATTAAGCTGCGGTAACTGCTAGTACCACTGGAATGCTGTATTTTACGTAACACGAGTGTTTCATGTAAGTGCGACTTCATACACGCGCGCTGCAGGCAGCGCTATGCGTAAAAAGAAACAGAGTGAGAGGGAACAAAAACGAAGAAAATGTTGAAGCCCCATCTTCTTCCATATTTTATTGTCAAACGCTTTCAGAATCATTCACATTCATAGTGTGTATCCCACTGAACTCTGGCTGCGCTTTTTATCTCATTCTTTCGTTCCCAACTATGATGGCTGTCATTATTTGAGGTGGGCCGTATCAGCAAGCAGCTTATCAATCATTTGGACACTGGAAGGGACAGTATGATACCAGAGTGCTTAAATCTATGCCGACAGAAAATAAATCGCCACACCAAGAAGGAGCTGTGCCACATAAAGAAAGTTGGCAGGTGTGTTTCTACGTACATCTGGAAGATGATTTCTATTCAGATTTCACACCAGCAGCATGGGAGTGACGTTAGTAGCTCCAATATGAGGGTCAAAATCTGGTGTCCTTTAAATACACACTGTAAGGGTCGTGGGTGTTAGTTACCTTTGAGATTGGACGTGCTGAGTTGATGCTAGTCAAGGATGCCATTAAGGCGACAAAGACACCATTATCAACAACTCACTGAGTATGAACGAGGTCGTATAATAAGGCTACGAGAAGCTGGGTGTTCCTTCTGCGATACTGCAGAAAGACTTGGCAGGAATGCAGCCACTGGACATGACTGTTGGTAGCGCTAGTCTCCGGACGGCGACGTGGCAGTATCGAAAGGGGAGACGAACGTGTTCGGCATATGGCTCTTGCGTGTCGTACTGCATCTTCAGCAGCTGTTTGAGCAGCTGTTGGCAGCACGGTGACACAACGAACGGTTGCAAATCGGTTAGTTAAAGGACAGCTCCGAGCCAGACCTCCTGTAGCGCACATTCCACTGGCCCCAAGCGACCGCCATTTGCGACTTAAGTCGTGTCAAGCGAGAGAACATTGGAGGACAGGGTGTAGGTCTTTCGTGTTTTCCTACAAAAACTGGCTCTGTATCGGTGCCAGTAATGACCGTGTGTTGGTTAGAGGGAGACCAGTTGATGGTCTGCAACCAACCTGTCTGCGTGCTAGACACATAGGACCTAAACATGGATTTTTGGTATGGGGTGCGATTTCGTATGATACTAGGGGCGCACTCCTGGTTATCCCACGCATCCTGACTACAGATTTGTACGTCAATCTTGTGATTCGATGATGATGATGGTTTGGATTGAGGAGGCGCTCGACATCATGGTCATCAGCGCCCTGACGAAAAGTCAGCATGCAAATGACATGGGTGGGGACGAAAGCTGTTCCCACATGCGGAGCAGTTTATAACATAAAGTCTGCCACCCTTCCCCATCAGTTTAGGGATGAGGCCTGATAGTTCACAAAATTTCACCACTCTTGTAACACTGGTATTTGTATCTGCGAGGACGGTGGGCAGATCTCCAGTGAGACCGCGGACTGCCCTAATACCAGTATACAGAACACACGTAGCCACAATATGCTGAACTGAAAGCGGCACACCACAAACTTCACAGAATGGTGGAAGTGTGATTCGACCTGTTGTGCTGCCATTCATGAACAGCGTTCCAATGGGTGTTTTCCAACAGGAAGACGCTCGCCCACATACAACTGTTGTAACCCAACATTCTCTACACAGTATCGACATGTTGCCTTGGACTGCTCGAACACCAGATCTGGCTCCAATCGAGTCCCTATGGGACATAATCGGAGGGCAGCTCCAGCGTCATCCACAAACAACGCAAACCGTCCCAGTATTGACCGACCAGGTGCAACCGGCATGGAAGTCCATCCTACAAACTGACATCCAGATGCTTTACGACACAATGTATGCACGACTGCATGCTTACATGCAACTTTCTGGGGCTACACCAGTTATTAATGTACCGGCATTTCACATTTGCAATGGCTTACCTCGCGCTTACGTAGACCAGTGCTCTTTAATGTTTATCACTTAAATATGTTGGCTATACAAATATATTCCAGAAATTTCATTACTCTACATTAATTATTTTTTGGGTTTGCGATTTTTTTATTCGTCAGTGTATTATCGCAACAAAGGAGCCAGTACTTGTTGCAAAATCTGACCAAAAAAGTGGAAGAGTTCGCTCTAAGGAGCTAATGTTATGGCGTACAGTGTGCAACAGTTTTTTCACTTGCGTGAGAAAAGCCTTAGTGCATCTGCCTTTTTCCGCAGCTCGTGGTCGTGCGGTAGCGTTCTCGCTTCCCGCACCCGAGTTCCCGGGTTCGATTCCCGGCGCGGTCAGGGATTTTCTCTGCCTCGTGATGACTGGGTGTTATGTGATGTCCTTAGGTTTGTTAGGTTTAAGTAGTTCTAAGTTCTAGGGGACTGATGACCATAGATGTTAAGTCCCATAGTGCTCAGAGCCATTTTTTGCATCTGCCTTTATGTAGGTTGTCCCCCTGATTCATCAGCCAACACGCAACAAGAGGTAGCTGATTACAAATATGACAATTAAATTAAAATCCATATTATGTACGTATCGCCTTGAGTGTGAGCACTCGAATACAACGTAAGCCGGGGAATGATCTCAAATTGGGGTAAAATAGCAACGTGAGGTGCAGCATAATATATACGCCGCGCGACATTTTCAGTGTCCTGTCGCTCTCTTACGCTACTGGTTCAGTCTGCTATTTCATTATAATTATTAATTTAAACTTTCCCGTGAACATTATGAAAGAGAAAAAAAGCTCTTGTAAATGTTAGGAAAAAACTTTATAATTCTCTCTAAACTTAACCACAAGAACGGTAGTTAAGTGGGAAGAAGGACAGACAAAAAGCAATTTAATTGTTAATTTTCTGCTGTTAAATTAACAGTATTTTCATGTAAAATTTACAAAGACGTCAATTTTACATTTATAAGTGCAAGAATAAGGTGCGTTTGATACCCATGGACGACTAAAGACAAAATCTCGCGCCACGCTCATGGCTTAGTGGCTACTGTAGGTCAATTTGAGGCTCTTTCCCGGCCCGACAGACCGCAAGTGTCCTATATCAAATTGTTTGTCTCGACTTCACCTACACCATTGTGGAACCTTGTAAACTGTTATCGTGTACACTCTGTCTGAATTGTAGTTTATTATGTCATACCAATTTTCGTACAAGGGAAAGGACAAATGTTAAATGGCGAACATAAATATAACTTCTATCCTAGAGTTAAAAATTTAACGGATATAGTATTTGATCAGGAAGAAAAGGAACTTTTGAATAAAGGTGTAAAGTACAACATACATAAACAATTAGATAGGAGAGCAATTAAGAATACACTAGTGCAGGTAAAATTTGGGATGGATAGTTGTAAAATAAATAAGGTAGAATAGAATAAAATGGCTGTAGCGGTAGAAAAGCTATTAAAGAACGAGGTAGAAAAAGAAAATAACCAAAACAGGAGGGACCATTTGACAGTGAAAAGTTTGAATAATAAATTACAAGAAAGTAATGCAATTGTCACAAAGGCAGACAAAGGGAATTCTGTTATTATTGTTACAAAAGAAATGTATGTAGAAAAAACTTTACAATTTTTTCAAGAAAACGGTATTACATCAATTGCGAGAGACCCAACGAATGAGATCCAAAGAAAGTTAAATGAAAAACTTAAATCGCTTTCAAATATAATAACCCCTCGTGAGATACAGTATCTCAAGATAATGAATCCAAAAATTCCTAAGTTACGATCACAATTCAAGGTTCATAAGCAATCTAATCCCGTTAGACCGATAGTTGATGGGAGAGGGGGCCCGTTGGTGAATATTGCGAAAAAATGTCTAACTATTTTGAATAAGCATTGTAAATTTGTGCAACAGTTCTCGATTAAAAATAGTACCCAATTAGTAGAGAAAATAAAAGATATACCTATTACAGACACTATGACGTTTCTTTCGCTGGACATTGTCAATTTATATACGAATATCCCGATTGATGAAACAATACAAATTATTGACGCTAATTTCAGAAACCACAGTAATATGTCCAGCGTGGAAATAAACGAGTTCATAGAATTATTATCATTCTGCTTAAAATATAACTACTTCACATTTAACGATAAAGTTTATGTCCAAAAAGATGGACTCAGCATGGGAAACTGTGTATCAGGGATTATGGCAGTTATCTTTATTAACTATCTTGAATTGAAATTACTAAAAGATTTTCCAACAGTAGCTAAAAAGATCGTATACTACTATAGATATGTAGACGACACGCTATTGCTTATTAATGGTAGTCAATCTGATATTGACGAAGTCGTCAGTACATTTAATAGCTTACACAACAAAATTGCTTTCACAGTTGAAAAAGAACAGAATGGAGTCATTAATTTTTTAGACCTAACCATTGGAAGGGAAAATGGAAAACATACATTTGACATTTACAGAAAATCAACATTCACAGATATCATCTTAGATTATCGTTCACAACACCCAGACCAACACAAAAAAGCGTTTTACCACTTTGCATTTCATCGTATGTTCCGATTACCATTATCTAAGGAAAACCATGAGAAAGAGTTAAACACAGTTAAACAAATTGCAAGAAATAATAATTACCCGTTGAAATATGTCATGAAAATTTATGAGATGACATCCAAAAAATATAGTAAAGACAATTTAAGGCGGAATGAGACAAGCGAAACTAAAAATCAAAAATTTATCACATTGCCTTTCTATGGTCCCATTAGCAATAAAATTGCCAGTGTATTCAAGAAGAGAAATATTAATGTAGGTTTCTCGACGGCGAACAGACTGGGCGTGCTTTTAAGGAATAACATTCATGAACGCAAAGTCTTACATGAATCAGGTGTTTACAAACTTATGTGTGCCACGTGTAATGGAGGTTACATAGGGCAAACAGGACGAAAATTAGAAACAAGGTTCCGTGAGAACGTTGCACTTGAGAGGAAAGATATTGCTGAAAAATCGAATTTCGCAGCCCATCTGGTAGCAACTGGTCATACAACTCCAGATTTGACATCGCAATTGAAATTGTTGCACAAGGGTAAAAAAGGTCGCCTTCTCGACCTTATGGAAGAGATGGAGATCTTTTGTCATAATAAAGCTCCAGATATCACGCTGCTCAACGAGCAAACGATATCGAGAAGCACACATTTTTGGGAATGCTTCTCCGATTTACTATGAAATAAAGTCAACTTGTGGTCATTTATCACAATTTGCAATTCATAGTCAGCTGCTTGTTATCCCTTATATACAACGCCTCAGTCATAGTCGCTACGAGAACACGTATAATGGCCGCTTTTTCAACTATCTCAACACATTGACACACATGTTTTCAGTTTGTTTTAATAACATTACTAATGTCGGTTGTTTAAAAGACGCTTCTTTCTTTTTTGTTCTGTAATTTACAGAACTTATAGACGCCTACTGAACATAATTTTTCGACAGTCGACATCTCGTAGGCGTTGACACAAAGTAATACAAACCGGTTATCACTTTACGTAATTATTTTTAATGTATGTTAACAATTCTTTTGCTATTTGAATAAGTGCTGGATATCGTGCATAGTCTATGTTTAATTTCTCTAAAGTACGATGTACATTTTGGTATAAGTGACAATATTACTTGTCCTTCCTCATGATGGTTTCTCGATGATTGATGTATACTACTTGTTCGCACCTTACATTTGCACGGTATTTTAATTATTAAGTAACGGCAGTTTCGTACTGTGATTATTTTTTATATATTTGACTCCTTGGTATTAACGTTATTATTTTTTATATATTGACTCCTTGGTATTAACGTTTGTTACATAAATTACGAACGTTGTACTTTTGACTTCCCACGCCAGATGGTGGGTGTTACGTTTTTTAAGAAAGACCTGTATTGCGCCTCTTTTTATGTTGTTCATTTATTATTCTTTGGCATTATCTTTTGCTTTTTATATGTTCTGCACTCTAACAACTTATCATCGATCTATTTTATGTTTTATAGTTTATAAAAAACAATATGCCAATGTATTTTAGATATTCTCCTGCGTCTGCTATGTGTTGTACGTACATTTTAAATTTGAATTACTACACCATTCACAATAGTACAAGAGTTATTTAGTGTTAATAATTCGCAAAACCAATAATACTATGTCTTCACGTGATACATGTCACATAGAGGGCGTGTCAAGCCCCGTCGCACCGAGGTCTGCTGAACAAGTGCAGGTAAACAGCGACCTCAGTCTATGTGATTGCCGTAAGCTTAGTGACAACAGTGCATCCCAATTTAAGTTATACAATATAGGTTTGTTTCTAACAAGTGTTATGTTCATATGCAGATGTAATTGTGATTTTCTATGTTGTACTCTCTGATCGTAATGTGAAAAATTTTTTAACTTCTAGCACTGAAGATGGTCACTCAGTGACAGAAAATCGATTTTGCAATAGTAAAAAATATACGACCCATGCTGTCTCTTTTTTCAAGTATACCTGTTATCTGGTCGTAGTGCACAAGACAACATGGAGTCGCCAATCAATAATTTTTTTTTAATTTTTTAACATAACGAAATAATTTCTTAAAAATTTTCATCCCCTATTTCATCCCCTTGGGGGTTGAATCTCCAAAAACATTGAGACACGTAATTTTTTTTGTTTCCAACAGAGAAGCCAAATACAAATTTTCGTAGATTGAGCTTCAAAAACATTTGCAAAACAATACTAGAACACGTATTTTTTTATTTGGGACCGAAAAGTCAAATACAAGTTTTCATAGGTATAAAAATAGTGAGCAGCTCTTTAACAATTATTTATTTCAAAAAGCCTCTCACCACTTGTTTCACCTCTTTAGAGTCGAATTTTAAAAATGCTTAAATACGTATTATTTTAATTTCTGAGCGAGAAACCAAATACCAATTTTTTAGTTCTTGTTTGAAAATTTCCTTAATAGCGACATATTTTCACAAAGCCTTTCATCCTCTGTTTCGCCCCCTTAGCGATGGATAATCAAAAGCTCTGTCCGTAAAGGATGTCTTCATTACAGAGCAACATCCTCTGCAAATTTCATGTTTCTGTTCTTAGTGGTTTGAGTTGGACGATAATGAGGCAGTGTGTGAGTGGGTCAGTCGGGACACTGCGTTTTATACATAGAGATTCGGTAAATTATTGCCACGTCAATCAATTATTTGCGTGATTATGTCATTTTTATGCTTAAACTGTTTGCTGTAATTAAGCAAGAGCTAAAGGCTGGACCCACCTTTAGTTGTACAAATGTTTATTTTTTACCAATTTCTGGAATATTTATCTTTTCCCTTGAAAGATAAACACAAAAAAACAGGCGTATGACCACCGCCGACTGATGAACACAGAAGCTCAACTTCTCCGCAACATCTACATCCTCTTAATCTGTCCAAATCTGTCCCACTAACATCCTCACGACGTCTACCCTTTTCCCTATCTTCCATTGAGGCGGATTTAAGTCTAGGATCTTCTTGTCTCTATTTATCGCAGCAATGGTCTCACTAGTGCTTCGTCAACCGCTTGTCTGCAATCTCATGCATATCTGGTTCCACTGACGTACCTGAGAAACTGTTCTGTGGTAACTTACCAGTTTTTTTAATACCGTCTTTGCTGCTGTGCAAACTACTGCCAGAGAAGGAATGAACTTCCCTATGAACATAAGAAAAGCCATGTGTAAAAAATCTGTGCGAAGTCCGCGTGTGGAACGCGGATGTAGACGCCGAGTCAACGAGGCAGAGCGGAGTACTGTCGTAAGAAGACTGCGTGGCGCAAGAACGGGCAGATCTGCCGGAACGGAGGGTCCGCGTACTAAGCTCACTCATCAGCAGGCGCCAGCGCTCTTTAGAGGATTTCCCATAATGAAGAAATCTTGCCGTAAAGACGAAACACGTTAATAAATATTCATTCTATCAGTTATTCTAAATTAGAGAGTCTGCAACACATTTCGCATCTCATTCCATCGAAATAAATTTCTTCTTTCATCCTCATCGAACCTTCTCTGTTTCTAATGACACTCTCTTCTGCATCTGTCTTTGTATTTCACGAGACACTTCTATATTCCGCCCCCTTCCCCCACCCTCACTGTTTCGATCGTAAATGGAAAGAACGTCAGTCGACTAACCTCTCCATCTTCTCTGATTTCTCACATTTTCTCGTCACGCTCATTTGACGAGACGTTTATGTGGGAGAAAGTAATATGTTACCCGACTCTTCTTCGACCATGCGCTTTCGGAATTCAGGTAGTAAACTTCTCCATGATACACATCGCCTCTCTTGTAGCGTTTAGTACTGAAGTCTCCGTTGTGACTTTAAACCGCAATCTACCTTCTTAATACGGTGCTCATAGCTGACAGTAGATGTCACTACCCATTCACGGTACTGCTTTTGCTATCCTAATGAACGCCACGGTTGCTAACGACCATGACTGATGCCAAGGCAGCATTTTCTTTCATCAGCTGGGGAATCAGTACTGCACCTGAGGGAGCTATTCCACTACACCAACTGTGAGACTACGGTTGAGCATTCAGCATACCCATGACATGCTACCGAGATCTGAACCCGGTGACCTTTAGAGTGAACAGATCGCACCCCACATGATCAAGTAATAAGACAAGACCTTGCCGTCGTGCGCTCATACAAACCTCTCCATCCATCCATCCATCCATCCATCCATCCATCCATCCAGTGAAATATGAAATATCAGTACCACAGCTCACATAGATATAATGAGAAAAGGTGACTCCCAGAAACTACAAACGCATTTGTTTTAATGAGTCCAACCCTAATTCGCTTCGTGACATTCTCTCCTCTCTTGCACAATAATACAAAGCGGGCTGCCCTTCTTTGGACCTTCCCGACGTCTTCAGTCAATTCTATCTGGTAAAGCTCTCACACCGTACAGCTGCACTCCAGAAGAGGACGGACAAGCGTATTGTAAGTAGTCTCTTTAGCAGATTTGTTGCATCTTCTAGGTGTTCTGCCAATAAAATGCAATCTTTGGTTCGCCTTCCCTGAATATTTTCTATGTGATGGTCCCAAATTAAGTTGTTCGTAATTTTAATCGCTAGATATGTAGTTGAATCGACAACAAATTTCTATGACTTATTGTGTAACGGTTTTTTTCATCAACCTGACATCTACATAAATACTCTGCAATTCACACTCAAGTGCCTGGCTGAGGGTACACTGAACCACTTTCTGTCGTTCCATTCTCTAACAGCGCGCGGGAAAAACGAACACTTAAATCTTCCCGTGCGAGTTCGGATTTCTCTTATTTTATTACAATGATCATTTCTCGCTGTGTAGGTGGGGTGCCAACAAAACATTTTCACATTCGAAGGAGAACGTTGCAGACTGAAATTTCGTTTTTAATATTTCGACGCAATGAAAAACGCCCTTGTTTTAATGATTGTCACCTCACCTCACGTATCATATCCGTGGCATTCTCTCCTCTATTTCGCGATAATACAAAACGAGCTGCCCTTCTTTGAGCTTTTCCGATGTCACCGTCAGTTCTATCTAATGAGGATCCCATACGGCTCAACAGTACTCCTGAAGAGGATGGACAACCGTAGTGTAGACAGTCTCTTTAGGAGACCTGTCGCATTTTCTAAGGAAATGCCAATAAAATGCAATCTTTAGCTTGCCTTTTCCACAACGTTATCTATATGATCGTTCCAATTTAAGTTGCTCGTAACTGTAATTCCTAGGTATTTAGCTAACATGCTACCGAGATCTGAACCCGGTGATCTTTACAGTAGACAGACCGCACCCTGTACGATCATGAACTATGTTAAGACAAGGTCGTAATGACCAAATGAAATATGAAATAGGAGTACCATAGCTCACACGAATATAACGAGAAAAGGTTTCTCTCGGAAACTAAAAACGCATTTGTTTTAATCAGTCCCATCCTAATTTGCTTCGTGACACTATCTCCTCTCTTGCTCGATAGTACAAAGCGGGCTGCCCTTCTTTGAACGTTTCCGATGTCCTCCGTCAATTCTATCTGGTAAAGCTCCCACACCGTACAGCTGCACTCCAGAAGAGGATGGACAAGCGTATTGTAGGTAGTCTCTTTAGCAGATCTGTTGCATCTTATAAGTGTTCTGCCAATAAAATGCAGTCTTTCCCTGAACATTTTCTATGTGTTGGTTCCAAATTAAGTTGTTCGTAACTGTAACAGCTAAATATTTAGTTGTATCGACAACATTTAAATTTGTATGACTTATCGTATAACGATTTTTTCATCGGTCTGACATCTATATAAATACTGTGAAATTCACACTTAAGTGCCTGGCTGAGGGTACACTGAACCACTTTCACACAATTTCTCTATCGTTCCACACTGTAACAGCGCATGGAAAAAACCTTCTCGTGCGAGCTCTCATTTCTCTTATTTTATTACAATGATCATTTCTCGCTATGCCGGTGGGTGTCAACTAAATATTATCGCATTCGAAGGAGAACATTGCAGATTGAAATTGCCTTTTTAAGGTCTCGACGCAATGGAAAACGCCCTTGTTTTAATGATTGTCACCTCACCTCGCGTATCATATCCGTGACAGTCTCGCATCTGTTTCCCGATAATACAAAATGAGCTGCCTTTCTTTGAACTCTTTCGATGTCACCGTCAATCCTATATGGTAAGGATCCCATACGGCACAGCAGTACTTTTAAAGATGACGTAAAACCGTAGTGTAGACAGTCAATTTAGGAGACCTGTTGCATTTTATACGTGTAATGCCAACAAAACTCACTATATGGTTTGCCTTCACCACAACGTTAGCTATATGATCGTTCCAACTTAAGATGTTCGTAACTGGGCAAGATGTATGAGACAGGCGAAATTCCTTCAACTTTAAGAAGAATATAATAATTCCAATCCCAAAGAAAGCAAGTGTTGACGGATGTGAAAATTACCGAACTATCAGTTTAATAAGTCACAGCTGCAAAATACTAACGCAAATTATTTACAGACGAATGGAAAAACTGGTAGAAGCCGACCTCCGGGAAGATCAGTCTGGATTCCGTAGAAATGTTGGAACACGTGAGGCAATACTGTCCCTACGACTTATCTTAGAAGAAAGATTAAGGAAAGGCAAACCTACGTTTCTAGCATTTGTAGACTTAGAGAAAGCTTTTGACAATGTTGACTGGAATACTCTCTTTCAAATTCTGAAGGTGCCAGGGGTAAAATACAGGGAGCGAAAAGCTATTTACAATTTGTACAGAAACCAGATGGCAGTTATAAGACTCGAGGGGCATGAAAGGGAAGACGTAGTTGCGAAGGGAGTGAGACAGGGTTGTAGCCTCTCCCAGATGCTATTCAATCTATATATTGAGCAAGCAGTAAAGTAAACAAAAGAAAAGTTCTGAGTGGGTATTAAAATCCATGGAGAAGAAATAAAAACTTTGAGGTTCGCCGATGACATTGTAATTCTGACAGAGACAGCAAAGGACTTGGAAGAGCAGTTGAACGGAATGGACGGTGTCTTGAAAGGGGGGTATAAGATGAATATCAACAAAAGCAAAACGATGATAATAGAATGTAGTCGAATTAAGTCGGGTGATGCTGAGGGAATTACATTAGGAAATGAGACACTTAAAGTAGTAAAGGAGTTTCGCTATTTGAGGAGAAAATTAATTGATGATGGTCGAAGTAGAGAGGATATAAAATGTAGACTGGCAATGGCAAGGAAAGCGTTTCTGAAGAGAGAAATTTGTTAACATTGAGTATTGATTTATGTGTCAGGAAGTCGTTTCTGAAAGTATTTGTATGGAGTGTAGCCATGTATAGAGGTGAAACAGGGACGATAAATAGTTTAGACATGAATAGAATAGAAGCTTTCGAAATGTGGTGCTACAGAAGAATGCTGAAGATTAGATGGGTAGATCACATAACTAATGAGGAGGTCTTGAATAGAATTGGGGAGAAGTGGAGTTTGTGGCACAACGTGACTAGAAGAAGGGATCGGTTGGTAGGACATGTTCTGAGGCATCAAGGGATCACCACTTTAGTACTGGAGGGCAGAGTGGAGGGCAAAAATCGTAGAGGGAGACCAAGAGATGAATACACTAAGCAGATTCAGAAGGATGTAGGTTGCACTAGGTACTGGGAGATGAAGAAGCTTGCACAGGACAGAGTAGCATGGAGAGCTCCACCAAACCAGTGTCAGGACTGAAGACCACAACAACAACAATTGTAATTCCTTGGTATTTAGCTGATTTGATAGCCTTTAAATTTATGTGATTTATCGTGTAATCGAAATTTAACGGATTTCTTTTTTGTACGTATGTATGCCAGTAACACTTTTTCGGAGAGATCCCCAATAGCATCACGTCTGTTTCAATCGATGGCTTCCCGTAAATCACTATGAACTGCGACCTCTACAACAGTAAATCATGAATTCAGTCGCACATCTGAAACGATACTGCGCAGGCACGTAAATTAACTAGAAGGCGCTTATGAGACACTGTGTCAAAAGCCGTGTGCAAATACACAAATGTGGAATCAGCCTGAGTTAGCCTCTCGATAGCACTCATTGCTTCATGTGAATAAAGAGCCTTTTGTGTTTCATAAGAACGATATTAACTGAATCCGTGTTGGTTATGCGTCTAAAGATCGTTTTATTCGATGTATTTCGTAATGTACGAACATAGTATTTGTTCCAAAATTCTACTGCAAATCAATGTCAATGACGTACTAGTATACTGTTTGTAGTATAAATACAAAAGCATTTATACAATAAATAATAATCGTCTATTAATATGACAAATTAACAATTTGTTAAGCATAAACTAATTGGTGTAACTGAAGCGAAGTAAAAACGCTGTTTGGTAAAAAGTAAATACGTGGACTTTATTATTAAACTTTCCATTCACTTCATTGTTTCAGTATTGCTAAGAATGGATACAATGGCTACCATGAAAGAAGCAAGATATGAAGTATTTGTCCCTATTCCGGGTCACTGAGAATTAGGTGGTGGTTACATAACCCCTGTTCATTTAGTTAAAATTAACGGCAACAGTAATAGAGTCAGAATCACACAGCGGGATCAGGACTTTGGATGTGCATCACGGTAGATTTCTAGATCAGCTGTTGCAATGCTCAACTAAAAGCAGTGACGCTGATAAGGTGATTCGCGAGGCACTGGCTGTCAGCATTCGCTGCCGTTCTTTGTTTCAGTGTTTCGTAATAACGCGGCTCTTTTGGAACTGCGACCGTACAGGACGACTGAAGCGCGGGCTCGGGAGATGCATATGACGGCGAGTGGTTCTCCTAAGACGGTACCTTGACTTTTGTAAGACTTGTGACGTAACGGTCTTAGCAAACGGCGAGAAAGTGCGCGCCTGCCGTACGCACAGAGCGCTATGCGCGTCTGCATTGTCGCCGAAAGGAAATTGCAGACCAGCTGTGACTTATCAGCAGTTCCACCTGGATGGACGTAGCTTTACTGTTCCCATAAAACGTAATGAAAGAATCGGTATCAGTCCCACTTGTTGCTCAGTATTAGTTGCTCCTTGCATAGGAAGTTAACCTTTAAGCAACCAAACAATCTGTCAATCTCCTACGTTTGTTTATTACTTCACGCAGTAGCCAATCTCCTGAAGACAGAAATAAATCACATTGTTTGAAAAGTTATCATTCGGCATAGCTTAAGGATTTGAACATACCGGGTGATCAAAAAGTCAGTATAAATTTGAAAACTGAATAAATCACGAAATAATGTAGACAGAGAGGTACAAATTGACACACATGCTTCGAATGACATGGGGTTTTATGACAACCAAAAAAAAATACAAAAGTTCAAAAAATGTCAGACAGATGGCGCTTCATCTGATCGGAATAGCAGTAATTAGCGTAACAAAGTAAGACAAAGCAAAGATGATGTTCCTTACAGGAAATGCTCAATATGTACACCATCACTCCTCAACAATAGCTGTAGTCGATGAATAATGTTGTGAACAGCACTATAAAACATGTCCGGAGTTATGGTGAGGCATTGGCGTCGGATGTTGTCTTTCAGCATCCCTAGAGATGTCGGTCGATCACGATACACTTGCGACTTCAGGTAACCCCAAAGCCAATAATCGCACGGACTGAGGTCTGGGGACCTGGGAGGCCAAGCATGAAGAAAGTGGCGGCTGAGCACACGATCATCACCAAACGACGCGCGCAAGAGATCTTTCACGCGTCTAGCAATATGGGGTGTTTTTTGGGGGGGTTCAAATAAAACCCCATGTCATTCTAAGCATGTGTGTCAATTTTTACCTCTCTATCTACATTATTCTGTGGTTTATTACGTTTTCAAATTTATACTGACTTTTTGATCACCCGGTACATTCCAGGAAGTTTCATTCCTTGTCAAAACTGCTCGGAACATAGTACCTAACTGGTGAACTAACACACACACACACACACACACACACACACACACACACACTGGTGAACCGAAACATTATGATCACCGACTTAATAGCTTGTTTCTCCGTCTTTGGAACGAAATACATTACTGATTCTGCGTATCAGGGATCCGACAGTTTGTTGGTAGGTTTGTGGTGGTTCGTGGCGTTTGATGTCTACGCACATGTCATGTAAGGCGGCCGGAGTGGCCGAGCGGTTCTAGGCGCTACAGTCTGGAACCACGCGGCCGCTGCGGTCGCTGGTTCGAATCCTGCGTCGGGCATGGATGTGTGTGATGTCCTTAGGTTAGTTAGGTTTAAGTAGTTCTAAGTTCTAGGGGACTGATGACCTCAGAAGTTAAGCCCCATAGTGCTGAGAGCCATTCGAACCATGTCCTGTAAATCGCGTAAATAACTGCCCGTTGATTTGCGTAAGAGGTTTTGGCGCCAGATAGCGACGAAGATGGGTTCCACAGGATTTACATCAGGCGTTATTTCACTATACGTCTCCTCAAACTAATGTAGCGCGATTCTGGCTCCGAGACACGGATGGTTATACTGCTGAAAGATGACACCGCCGTCGGGGAAGACATCAAGCACGAAGGAATACAAGACAACACAAGCTGTCAGCGTGTCTTCAATTACTACCACAGGACTCGCGCAGGACAATGTCTCCCATAGCGTAATACTGCTCCCACCAGCGCTGTGCGTTTCGGGTTGGCGTTCATCTCGATAACGCCGTTTGTGAATGCGATCATCGACTTAGTGTAACAAAACTGTCTTTCATCCGGGGAGCGACACGCTTCCATTGATCGACGGTGGAATCCCGATTGTCCCGTGCCCACTGCAGCCGTAATTGACGATGTCGTTGGGTCAGCAAGTGAACACGTAGGTGTAATCTCCTGCGGAGCTCCATGTTCAACAGTGTACGATGAACGGTGTGCTCCGAAACTCTTGAGCGTGCACCAACATTGTGCTCTTTCGGCAGAGATCCTACTTTACAGACCACACAAGTCTCCGAACCCCACGT
This sequence comes from Schistocerca serialis cubense, assembly GCF_023864345.2. Taxonomy (NCBI): domain Eukaryota; kingdom Metazoa; phylum Arthropoda; class Insecta; order Orthoptera; family Acrididae; genus Schistocerca; species Schistocerca serialis. The sequence continues at coordinate 143,530,893 of NC_064646.1, forward strand.
TCTGTGAAGAGTCATGGGCGACCAACCACTTAGCGCCCAGTGGTAGTTTCACTGTCCTTCTACCTCTTACCATAGATTCCCACGACATTAGCTTGTGAACATTCGACCAACTTCGCCGTTTTCGAGTTACTCGTTCACAGGTCTGCGTAATAATTATCTGCCTTTCGTCAAAGTCGCTTATCTCAATGGCTTTACCCGTTTGCATTTCATATCTGATCTAGGGTCATCCGCCGTCCGTGTCTGCTGCGCTTGCATGCTTTTGTTACCGCGTCACGTGCCCGAAACGCCACCAGGCGACATCCAACGTCAGCGTGGGTAGAGGTCATAATGTTTTGGCTCCTCCGTGTAAATCACCTGGCTGATGACGACGGTTTGTCCGTAATACTGATGACTGACAACTTAGCTGTGAGGTGGCGGGTTGTGTCAGTACGAAAATTTCCCCCAAAGCCGCTGTACAGTGCATGGCGCAGGGTTCTTCTTACAAATTTTATTTATGTTCTGTCGTTTTCATTCATATATTGAGCGAAGGAAAAGCGAGCTCCTGCATGCCTCTCCGCGTGTCCTAATCTCTCGAATCTTACTCTCATAGGTCCCTAGGTACCATATACGATGGGGGTAGCAGAATGATCGCACAGCCTTCTATGAACTCTACTCTAAATTTACCAAACAGGCCTTCGTGAGAACGGCATCTTTCTTCCAAGCATACCCTTTCGAGTACCGCCATCATTTCTATTACGCTTTGGTATGGGCTATACCGAACCGTTACTACACTACCACCGCGTCTCTGTATTCGTTTGGTGTCTATTGTTATGTTACCTGATAAGGGCACTAAAGGCTATAGCAACACTCTAGAAATGATCCCACTAGCGTCCTAGGTAACTACAGAAATGCTAGCAGATGATCGTCTGGCAGCTGACTAACACCCTTACCCAATTTAATGCGATATCCATACAGACGAAAGGCACAATATTGTTTGGTCGATCAAATGCAAGAATTTCTCTAGGACATCAAATCTGTGAAGGAATATCCCTTGGGGGAGGGGGAAAGATCACAATCTAATTTTGTGGAAGACAAATCTAAGATACGTTGGAAGAACTTTAAGGAAGTGTAATTAGTCAGTGAACAATGTCGCCTTTAAAAGTCTTGCCCAATCGATTCTTGAATATTATCCATGAGGATAGTATCCTTACCATATTTTATGAATCCGAAAGAGAGAGAAAGAAAGAGAGAGAGAGAGGGCGAGAGAGAGAGAGAGAGAGAGAGAGAGAGCGAGAGAGTGAGAGAGAGAGAGGACAGACAGAGACAGCAAGACAGACTCGATTCGTCACTGATTTCTTTCTTAAACTGCAGATCCTCATTGAATTGCTCAGAAGCACGGTGTGATACTTTGCAAGAAACGCAAAATTTCTAGAAAGCATATTTAGACAAGAGAGAAGGAACACGTTTCCTACAGTTTGCATATCGCGAGATGACCATAACAGTAACTTCGGGCATATATTGAGTGCACGTTTCGCCAGTGGAATAATATAAGAGTATGGAATGAAGTAAGTGAACTGGAAGTACACTAAGTGTCTTTCATCGTACACCGTATAGTGGCTTGCGGGATGTACATGTAGTCGTAGATTTAATACACATCGGTAGAACAAACGTTTATTTAATTTAGCAAAAAAAGAGAAATGATTGTGCCTCGTTTAAGATAACAAAGTGAACATATTCGTAGGAAGAGTTAGGGAAACAATGGAGCCAACATGGTTGTAGCATAATCTAAATATAAACAATCGCGATACTCAAATCAGTGCTGTAAAAGCTATTATCGTCTTACAGTTGGAAAGACACCTCCGGCCCCATCGGCGGGAAGCCAGCCGTAAGATTAATGTTTGTTTTTAATATTATTTCTACTTCATTAAAGAAATAGGTATTATATTTTTGCGTTTGAAGCATCAGTAAATTACCGACATGAACGATCGTGAAATGAATGTGAAAGTGCTGTATCTCTCTGATTCAGTGGCATAAGCTACAACTTATTCATGAAGAAATACTTAAGAATATGTGAATAACTGCAGCTTACTCTTTTGGAATAAAGAGAATATAAACACATGAGAAGCATATATTTATGTTACTGTCTCTTCTAACTGAAATAGACACTTTTCTTGACACGTAAGAATTTTGCGTGGATTCTAATGATTCACGGATTCCTACACCTTAATCCACTTTCTAATTCACGAATACTTTTATTAGTATAATTACGACTGTGTTGAAGTTTCTTGCCGTTTGTGGCCCAGAAGTAGCAACGATTGCAGAACTGATTTCTCCTGTCTTTCGAAATAATTTTGTTGCTTTTGGCGTTTTATTGTGCCGTCTGCATGATTTTCTCTCCAGCTGCAGATGTAGTGGCTTATTTGGTACGTTAAATAATGTAGGTATTGTATTTAATACAAGTTTCCTACGTTCCACATTACTAATTTGGTTGGAAGTGTTGCGAAGAGCACTTCATATTGTTGGGTAGATATATGAGCCTTTCTGCAAAAGGTGAGCTCTCCTGCTGTTTGCTAGTCGTTTTCTTCCTCTTAAAGGATAACGACATTCTTTAATAAATATCTGTACGCTACAAGAGAACTGTAAATAAACTGTCCTGTAATGCGCTGTTTAATATCTTCCAGGGACATTGAGAAAATAGAAAACGGCAACTGTGCTGTAATTTTTTAATTATTGCAGATTTCTATTCCTCTAAACACACTCCCTATTGTAAAAATCACGTTACAAATCAATATAAACGTTACGATTTGCACTGCTCCCATATCGTATTCAAAGGTGTAGCTTACGTCTGCTTGGAGCCCTGCTGTCGCAGTGTATAATAAAAATGAGCAACATGCCATGACTGCATGTGCTCCAATGTGGTGGTAGGAGCACATTATAATAGGGGCACTCCAGAGGTAAATTTTGATTTACCCGTTAAACCGCATATCACTGTTACAATATAAAGTGGCGGAAGCAACCGAATTATCCCACAATCGTTTCTTGACTTTGGAGTCTTTATTTGCTATAACAGAACCAATTTTTCACCAAGAAATAATTAACCAATTTCGATGTATGGTTACCAAACTAGACTTATTATGGAGTAAATACCGTACAGTATACGTGATCCCGCCGGTGGTTCCGTCTGTAGGAAGTTTGTATACATACGTTCTGGTGGCCGGTGGAGTATCCAGATCACTTTCGAACCAGTACACTGTATCTTATACGCATCGCTACAGTAATTTCATCTTTCTCTTTTGCCACAATTCCATGCCAACACCTATAGGTGATGATGCGAGGGGCGTTCAATAAGTAATGGAACGTAATTTTTCTTCGGCCAATTTCGGTTCAAAAAATACGGAACTTGTTATGGGACGTCGTGGAATATACCCGCTTCAGCCACTATCGTTTCGTGGAATTCCGATAGGTTACAGTAGTCTTCAAAATTGGATCTGTTAAGGAGCCGCGTTCGAAGCAGGGAGCTGTCATTCAGCTTCTTTTGGCGGAAAACCAGGGCATAGTAGGTATTCACAGGCACTTGCAGAATGTTTACGGAGACCTGGCAGTGAACAAAAGCACGATGAGTCGTTGGGCGACGGATGCAAACGAACTTCTCCTTCTCGATGACAACTCGTAGCTTCACAAAAGTGTGCACCCGAGAGGAGCTCACAAACCTTCATTGGACTGTTCTTCCTCATCCACCCTACAGATCTCGCACCTTCCGACTTCCACCTGTTTGGTCCACGAAGGATGCACTCTGTGTGAAGCAGTACATGGAAGATGAGTCGGTTATTACCATGCGGGCGTACTGGCCTCCCAGTAAGACGGCGTAAGGTCGTCGCGTTGAATGGAGACTATGTTGGAAAATAGGATTTTGTAATCAAAACAGTGGGAATAATACGGTGTATAGGAATCCTGAATAAAACCTTCCTGCTTTCAGAAAAAAGATATGTTGCATTACTTATTGAGCACCCCTCGCATCACCTCAAACAGCGGTGACGAGTTTCCATTCTGGACTGCGCTGTCCCTGTAAAGACGGAAAGGAGGAAAGGGAGTGGTTCCTCTGACATGCCCTTCTCGGCATTTGTCTGCAGTCCAGCGTCCGTTCGAGAGGATTCGCTTCGCCGAATCATTTAACAGTTTGTTTTCCTACGTCACATTAAAGCGTATTTCAGATACCTGTATTCCTACAGTGCAGCAGTGTCATTACGAGTCTTGCTTCACGGTACTGAGAATTTTTTTGTTAAAAGTGTTCTAGTTGAACGACGTGCATGTGACTATAAATATCAGGAGCATAGCAATTATTCGCGAAATATGGTCCCTACACAACACATTTCGGTGTGTGATTTTGTCGAGCTGATAGAGAGCTCACAAACTAACTGCTGGTAGTCAGGTATTTCGTGGCCTGTGTGCGGATATCTCATGGCATTTCGTCCGGCGACGTACCGACAACTAGTGGAATGCGTGACGCAACAAAGTAAGGCAGTTTTCCGCACAACACTTTATGAACTGACTTGTCATAATGTTTTAACAGTTCAGTTCACACACATACAATTTCTTTACACAACTAAGTAATGTCACTTATTAAAATTGTTTTATTTCCTGTTGTAAGCAAAAATTTGAAAATGTTGTCCTAGAATGGCTAAAACATCTGTACTCGAAGGGCTTATAACAATCAGCACACTGTTTTTCTGATTTCTTAAATGGAAACAGTTGTAGTGTCAATAAAATGGTACAAAATCACATCCCCCCCTTTTATTGCTAAATATACATGTGTAATAAATGCACTGTAGAGAAGAAGCAAGTGAAAGGCAGTTGACGATCAGGAACTTCCATCTTGTGGTAAAGCTTATAAAATTATGGCAAGAATAGCTACGAGGAAAACAGTACCACTGGGTATGCGTTCCAAATTTTTATGCTACTACGTTTATGTTGACCTCTCGATTGGAAAACGTAAATTACACAACTGCATTGTTAAAGGTGTGCCTGAAATTTAAGCATCTCGCAAACACTGTGCGTGGTCAGGAGAAGTAAAGGAGCTCAAAATGGTTCAAATGGCTCTGAGCACTATGCGACAACATCTGAGGTCATCGGTCCCCTAGAACTTAGAACTACTTAAACCTAACAAACCTAAGGACATCACACACATCCATGCCCGAAGCAGGATTCGAACCTGCGACCGTAGCACTCGCGCGGTATAGGAGTGAAGCGCCTAGAACCGCTCGGCCGCCGCAGCTAGCGTAAAGGAGCTATTGGTAGCTTACAGTCTTTCAAAGATTCAACTGAAATGTATCGACATTTACACATTCGAAGCAAGCGAATGGATGATCAAATTATTATAAATTGAATCACGCTTCCCCCATTATTGATTAAATTGCGTTTAGACACTGTACCGAAAAGTTTAGAGTTATTGTATACCGTGCCTTAAGACCTAACCGGAAACCACATCGAACGTTGCTCGAAGTTCAGTGAAGTGATTCTGAAGTATCCCCTTACAACACACAGGAGTTGGACAAAAATATGTAGCACAACGAGAAATGCTTGCTTCAACGTAAACACTAGCCTGCAGGTTGCGCTGTTGTATTTGATCTCAAACGACATCTGTGCTGCGTCATCAACACGTTGCAAGTGTCAGCCGTGATCAGAGCAGTGACACGTGTAGTTGTGAGTGCATTATGTCGGAGTTAAGTGTCTTCGATCGTGCTCAAATTGTTGGAATTCGTATGGTGAGCGCTTCCGCAAGCAAAGAAGTCAAAGTGTTTGGTGCTTCATGAGGCACACTATCGAAGATATTTCGCACACAGGAAAAGCGGAAAAACATCACCCGCTGCCACAACGCAGGCGAAAGTTTGTGCTGAGTGGTCGTGGCAGAGGGTCATTGAAGAGGACTCTGACGAAAAATAAGAGAACGACAACTGCAAAAGTCACTATAGAACTGAGTGTCCCACTCGCGAACCGTGTAAACACGGAAGCAAGACGAAGGGAGCGCCGTAAGTTGGGAATTACAAGGAGAGCTAGAATTCCAAAACCACAAATTAGTAATCCAAACGCCCCTACCAGGAAAATGTAATTTCGAACACATAAAACCTGGACTGTGGAGAAATGGAAGAAGTCATTTGGTCGAATGTGTCTCGGATCAGACTGTTACCAACTTCTAGAAGAGGTCAAGTTCAAAGAGTGAAACATGGTGCGTGTTCGGTGTTGATTTGGGCAGCCACAACGTGGTATTCCATGGGCCTCGTGGTTACTCAGCAAGATCGTGTTACTGTCAAGGTTGATGTGACTATTTTGGCTGACCAGATTTCAGTGTTTGATGTTTGTTGCCCAATGGTAATGCTGTGTTCCTAGACGATAGGAATGCTGCTCACACAGACCGCATCGTCCAGAACTGGTTTTGTGAGCGCCAGGATGAATTGACACATCTTTCCTGGCCATCATTGTCACCAGATCTCAATATTACTGAAGCTTTGTGGTCCACTTCGGAAAGAAGGTTCGATGATCGCTATCCACCTACTTCATCGCTGCCTTAACTTGCCACTACTTTGCTCGAAGAATGGTACAAGATTCGATTGAAAACCGTACAGGGCCTGTATTTAACAGTTTGAGACGACTGGACGCTGTTTCGAAAGTCAACTGTTTTCTCACACACTATCAGGCATGGTAACGCGTTCCGCCTTTCCGTTTGTCCACTCCTGTAGATCGGTAGATAATGGCTACTATAACCTCTCTATTTGATGCCAGCAGAGATTTTCAAAGCCTGACTGCGCACTTCGAATGCCCAGAGGCAGTTTCCGACGGCACGGTGACAGACACAGGGCGAGGAGAGATGCTAAGACAGCTCGATCCGCCCCTGAAATTCGTTGCAATTTCCTGGTCAGAGTAAATAGCCACCCCCCAATAGAAACAATCATTCGAAGGTACACTACTGGCCATTAAAATTGCTACACCACAATGATGGCGTGGTACAAACGGGAAATTTAACCGGCAGGAAGAAGATGCTGTGATATGCAAATAATTAGCTTTTCAGAGCATTCACACAAGGTTGGCGCCGGTGGCGACACCTACAACGTGCTGACATGAGGAAAGTTTCCAACCGATTTTTCATAAACAGCAGTTGACTGGCGTTGCCTGGTGAGACGTTGTTGTGATGCCTCGTTTAAGGAGGAGAAATGCGTACCGTCATGTTTCCGACTTTGGTAAAGGTCGGATTGTAGCGTATCGCGATTGCGGTTTATCGTATCGCGTTGGTCAAGATCCAATGATAGGTAACAGAATATGGAATCGGTGAGTTCAGGAGGGTAATACGGAACGCCGTGCTGGATTCCAACGGCCTCGTATCACTAGCAGTCGAGACGACTGGGCATCTTATCCGCATGGCTGTAACGGATCGTGCAGCCACGTCTCGATCCCTGAGTCAACAGATGGGGACGTTTGCAAGACAACAACCATCTGCACGAACAGTTCGACGACGTTTCCACTACCATGGACTATCAGCTCGGAGACCATGGCTGCGGTTACCTTGGACGCTGCATCACAGACAGGAGCGCCTACGATGGTGTACTCAACGACGAACCTGGGTGCACGAATGGCAAAACGTCATTTTTTCGGATGAATCCAGGTTCCGTTTACAGCATCATGATCGTAGCATCCGTGTTTGGCGACATCGCGGTTAACGCACATTGGAAGCGTGTTTTGGTCGTCGTCCTTCTGGCGTATCATCCGGCGTAATGGTATGGGGTGCCAATGGTTACACATCTCGGTCACCTCATGTTCGCATTGACGGAACTTTGAACAGTGGACGTTACATTTCAGATGTGTTATGACCCGTGGCTCTACCCTTCAGTCGATCCCTGCGAATCCCTATATTTCAGCAGGATAATGCACGACCGCATGTTGCAGGTCCTGTACGGGCCTTTCTGGATACAGAAAATGTTCGACTGCTGCCCTGGCCAGCACATTCTCCAGATCTCTCACCCATTGAAAACGTCTGGACAATGGTGGCCGAGCAACTGGCTCGTCACAATACACCAGTCACTACTCTTGATGAACTGTGGTATCGTGTTGAAGCTGCATGGGCAGCTGTACCTGTACACGCCATCCAAGCTCTGTTTGACTCAATGCCCAGGCGTATCAAGGCCGTTATTACGGCCAGAGGTGGTTTTTCTGGGTACTGATTTCTCAGGATCTATGCACCCAAATTGCGTGAAAATGTAATCACATGTCAGTTCTAGTATAATATATTTGTCCAACGAATACCCGTTTATCATCTGCATTTCTTCTTGATGTAGCAATTTTAATGGCCAGTAGTGTATAATCGTCCCTCCTATTGAATCATCGTCCAATTTTCGAAATAAAATTTGCACAAAGGTCGGGAGCTTCAAATACGATGCAGGTCGTCAGCAAGACCGGCTGTCATCGCCAGAATTCGCTCTAGATCGGACGTCAGCGGCCGCTGCTGGCTCTGACTCTGCGCGGCCCACGTACTGTGGTGTGGTGTGGTCTGCTGTATATACAGGTGACCGGCGGCCCGGCGGCCTATCCCACGCTCTGCGCAGATCCGGCACGGCCTGAACGTCCTTCAGCTCAGAGCCAGCCACTCGGCTGTTCATGGACTCAGCTGACTCCTGACATCGTAAATTTTATCTCCTCCTTCTCGCCTAGCCGTTCTAACAACCCTACCACAACAAAGGGCAAAAATTAAATTATCACTGAAGTTTTGCTCACGCTGCTAAATATTGCATTTTCGGGCAACAACAAAGTTATATTATGTGGTAGGTATCATTAGAGCACAGTTAATAAAGTCATTTCTTGAAATAATGGATAAACTAGGCACTAATCTTTTCGTGTTTCCCACGCTGGTGTCGCTGTGAACTCATGGCTCAATCGTCGAAAATCTAGGTAGTGATGATTCCAAGCTCGGATGCAAAGAGGCCTAGGTGTTATTCTGCGATGTTCAAAAGTTTTATAGATGTGTTTCATAAACCATTCTTGAAGCTTAAACTTTTGCAACTTAGGACAATGGTGATGTAAAAAAGTAATCAGCATTCCGAATTTAAGTTACACTTATTTTTTATTACTTTTGTTGCAATATCACGTAACTAGTTCCAAAACAACACTTCACAATATAGAACATACTTTAAAATATCTTCCTCACTGTTAAAGTTCACATTTCATAAACTGACTACAATTTGCGTCTTTTTAACATGATGACCAAAGCTTGACTCTCTAATAACCGCTTACGCGCCCCAAAATCAGAGTTACAAGTACGTCAAAGATCATAGTGACAAAAGAAAGAATACACATAAGAGTAATATCATTGCAATATATACCTATCGAAGAACCTCTACATTAATGAAATCAAATCTGAATGTTGTCACATAAATACGTTAACTATTTTACAGAAACACAGTAGAATATTGCTGGTATCGAGGGGTTGAGGTGAGGTGCCGTAATGGTTACGTAATTCAAGTACCATTACACTGTTCACGCTTTCACCAATGTTGAAATATTATCCCTGTCGATTTGATACTAAAACTAACGATGAGAACACGGCAAGTGGCATAATCCGATTTCCCAGAAGCTATTCTAGGTGGAAGAGGGAGTCAAAATAAGCGAAAACGTGTCTCAGCTTATCCACAGATTCTAGACAGTTTCAAAGTTTTCGAGGCACTTTATGGGCCTTTTAGAGAGTAAATAGTTCAACCGAAGCAATGGTACAGTAGCTAGCGTCGCGGCTTTACACTATTACGCCCTGTGTTCGTAACCTGATTGTCAGTTTTAATTTTCTTTCTCATTTATCTACCAACGTCGTAGAAGATTACTACACGAATGTTTTCCAGTGTATGTCGAAATATCGTTGTCCTTATTCGTCGGCTAATTGTACGCCTGGTGAATGAAACAAAAAACAAAGAATAGTAAATGAATGAGAAAATTACTTGAAATTGTTTCGATGAAATTCCTGTAGTGTATCTTGATTCACAATCAGTCACAAGCGCCAGATTTCAGTAAAGTGATTCGTTACGCTTGGCTTGCCGCGAAATTGTTGCCAACGCGTGAAATCTTCATCAATGTTAACGACGTTTCTTCCCCGAGTCAGATTCACTCGAAATAATGTCGCTGTGGCAAACCTTCCCTGGCATGATGCTCGTGTTGTTCGCAATTACTGTGTTTCGAAGGATTCTACTACAAGTATCATAGAAGGGACTGCACTAAACCGCCCTGAAAAATAAACATAAGAATGAAATATAAGAATTAATATATGAACTGATATAAGATGAATTACGCTATATGTTGACTATTAATTTTTTAACCTACATCAGTCGTTACTTTTGATGAACCCTCGTATTAATCAAAGTTTCCCACATACCTGAGAGTAATTTTGGTGCAGTTCAGTGTATAAGAATATTTCTGAAGTGTTTCCCATAGTCAGCGGAACTTAATGACAAGGCATAATGCGTGAAGCTGTATTTTTACAGAGATAGTGTAATGAAGAAAAAATAGCATTTATGATTATACAATGTAAGCTTTCACGGTTGGAAATAACATCATTTAAAACTCTCGGCTATTAAGCCGTGGTCGATGTAGAAAAGTTTCTCCTAACGTTTCCTCTGCGATTGCAGGATAAATCTTCAGAGGTAAAATGGGGAACTGCAACCAGAACCCGAGTAAGTACCGAATATACAGGCAGTGTAGAGGACACCACAGTCTATCACGTGGCGCTGGCTACGAGATTCTCGCTGGGAATTTTATATACACCCCACAAGGAATCTAATGTTTACCCGGTGTAGCCAAAGTATGTCTTTAAGTCTTTTGCCGATCTTATTGGGAAAGTGTTGAGCAAGTACGGTGTGGAAACTACCTTCAGATCCACTAGGAAGGTAAAAGAATGTTTGAGGTCGGCAGAAGATATTCGACATTCTTTGTCTACACCGGGTATATATAAATTTCTTGTAGTTGTGGTGTGGTTTATATTGGTACCACAAAAAGAAGTGTTAACATCCGTCTCGTTGAACACAAGAGGAATTGCGCCTAGAATATACGGATAAATCGCCCGTAGCGGAACATCTTTACCAAGAGGATGATCATGAAATAAAATTCACTGAGACGAGTCTCATATCGAAAACATCACGTTATCATGCGCGTAGGTATAAAGAGGCTATTGGTATTTATTAACACCACAATAATTCTAACAGAAAAAGGGAAGATTACATAAAATTTGGATGTCAACATTGCAACCTAAGAATGACGATCGAATACTTTCAATCGAAAATGTTGGCAATACTAGCGATAATCTCGTAGCCGACGTCACGTGACAGACTGTGGTGCCCTCTATATTGCCTATATATTCAGCGCGACATAGAGTTTCTGGTTGCAGTTCGCCATTTGCCTCTGAAGATGTCTCCCGCAGTCGGAGAGGAAACCTTAGAAGAAAGTTTTATACATCGACCACCGCCTAATAGGTCGGAAGTTTTAAGTGGTAGCATTTATGATTATTTAGCTGATTGCATGAAGACAATTAATTACACAGTAACATTAGGATTATGGAGCCATTTCCTGGCATTGTCCGTTAACTTGTGGAGCGACATCAGAGAGCCGTCTCTGAAACCATGAATGTTACAAACCAGAAGATGGTCCATTGTTTGTACCTCGCCACAGTCACAACACGAATCGTCTGTATAGCCCCATTTGGTTGTTTGCTGTCTGCATCGTCCAACTCCCGTGCGAAACCTGTTTAGAGCCGACCAGTGTTTCCTGTTGAGATCGAAGCCTTCAACCCTTTCGGTTGGGTCGTGAATTAGGTGATGGTTTTCCACGACGCCTCTTCTCAGACCCTGCCATGCATTCTTCCGTTCAGCATCGAGGCCCTCTGTGCCCAGTTTTCTGCTCCAGACGATCGGTTTCCTGGACTTGAGTCTCGTGGGTCCTCCCATGTCGGCATGTATGGGTAGTCTTGGGTTTGCTTCAATTTTTTCTACTATGTCCTGGGTTGCTTGCTCTCTACGTATGGAAGCAGGAGCGATGTTTGCCATCACCGGAAGCCACTCAACGGGGGTTGGCCTGAGAGTGCCGGTGACGGTTCTCAGAGTGTCATTTAGTCGTACATCCACTTTTTTGGCGTGCAGGCTTCTGCTCCAGGCTGGGCTCAGTATTCTGCAGCGCTATACACCAGTGACAGTGCAGCAGTTCGTAAAGTGGCAGCATCACAACCCCAAGTGGTGCCTGCGAGTCTGTTGAGCAGGTTATTTCTCGTCTTTAGCTTTTGGGCAGTATCAGTTAGGTGTTGTCTGAAAGTCATGCTGCGATTTAACTTAATACCGAGATATTTTGGGAAATTCTCGTGGCTGACAGCTTTTCCATTTATAACCATGCGCAGTTCCCTTCTCGCTTCCTTGTTGTTTAGATGCATGACTGTGCTTACTGTTTTTGTCACATTGATTTTTAGATGCCATGTGTTATAGTATTTTTTCAGTGTAGCTAGATCTTCATTTAGTGTTGATTCAAGGTTTTCAAACGAGTTACTTTGCTCTGTAATAGCTAAATCATCTGCGTAGGCAAATTTACGTGAGTGCAGATCAGGCAAATCTGCTATATAGATGTTGAAGAGCCAGGGAGCTAAGACTGATCCTTGCGGAAGACCATTTTTTAGGGTATGGCACCTGCTGGTTTCACCATTTAATTTGACCCTGATTATGTGATTTTTGTTCCTTTTAATGTAATAACGTAGTTTCCCTGACATAATTGTAATATAACTGATATAATTTGTTTCCACATTGTAAGTTCCAAACGTTTATTGTGATCTATATTAATCTTATCTGTTCTTTGTAAAATGTATCTGGCAGATCGAACGAGAAATAAAAAAAAAAAAGAAGCTGATTACATGTGGGAACGGTACCTGTCCACATTCAATGAATTCACTTCTCGTGCTAGCAGTCTCAATCACTCTTTCCGTGCCGTTAAGCGCTATAAATGGTGCACCCAAACATGATGAAGAAACCGGGCGTAACAGGGCCCCTCAGCCGTTCCACAAATGCTCCATTGCGCCGCTCATTGGGAAACGACCGCGCTGTGTGGCAACCATCGTTAGCGGCTATCGTCACCTCCTCACGGCGAAAACAATTACTGCCGATCCGACGCCTGGTACGCTCCTCAAATGTCTCTGGCTGGAACGGTTGAGACATCGTGACCACGACCTACATATTCACAAACACATTTCCCAAATGCCTAGCTACTGACTCTATCGTCACAGGCTGTCAAATCCATTCACCTTCGGAGATCACAGAAACAGATATCACACCGTATTCTGGGAGAGCCAAACAGCCTCAGATTACGTTCTTTCAGTCCGTTTGTTACAAATACTCGTTCATTTCAGTGGCATTCCTCGTCGTAACAACATCATTTTATTGTTCACAGTAGAGTCATCGAATTTTTATACACAGGCTACCGGGTCGTCCGAGAGGAAAGAATAAATCAGCATAGAACGTAGAAAGGTCACAGGTACATTCGTAAATGGCTATTGCACTTTCAACACTTGTCGAAACAGCCTACCTTGAATATATCTCTGTTTATGCACTGGAGAAAATGTCTGAGATCTAATACAATCACTCAGCATTGCTACAATGAAACAAAGAATCCCTTTCTGTTTAATTAGCCACTCCAAGTACAGACGTGACAAGAGTGGGGCAATGCCCAAGTAATGGAACTCCAGGAGACGTTGATGTTCAGCATTCACTTCGACCGAGTAAAGCCGATGCAGTTCCTCAGCTACGTCATTTACCAGGATACTTGGTACAGGGAGTCATTTGCGGGGAGAAACCTGGCCATTCACAGTCTAAGATGCCCATTGCATAACCTTGCGTGTGTGGATAAACCTTCAAATCGAACGAGAACAGTTCGAAGATTATCGCCCGCGGAAATTACGGCTACAGACCAATGTTACGTCACGCTCACAGCTAGTGCGAATAAGTGACAGAATACAATTGCGTTAGATCGAGTCTTAAAAACAGAACGAAGAACATTAGCCGAAATTGTGCTTTATTCGTTAATCGATAGTGTTCCGCGGAACTCATCAAGAAGGAGACTCATCAACGATGTGGAACAAAAGACAAGAAAATAACAGAAATTGAAACGTTAACAATAAACTGTCGCCGTAATGCTTAACGCTATTTGTGCTTACGGCAATTAAATTTAGCATTGTAAATCAAAAGAAAATACAATACTTGAAACAAAACTTTTTCTTTCTCAGTTACGCCAAATAGCCGCTGTTTGCGTTTTATCGCAGATCTTATTTTTCTTGATTTACTATGGATTTTTTTTTTGAGGAAAATGCTTACATAAATCTGTACAGCAAAGGGCAGTTTTTTATACAGATGCTTCTGTTAAGTTTGGAGGGTAGGAGACGAGGTACTGGCAGAAGTAAAGCTGTGAGGACGGGGCGTGAGTCGTGCTTGGGTAGCTCAGTTGGTAGAGCACTTGCCCGCGAAAGGCAAAGGTCCCGAGTTCGAGTCTCGGTCCGGCACACAGTTTTAATCTGCCATGAAGTTTCATATCAGCGCACACTCCGCTTCAGAGTGAAAATCTCATTCTGTACTACTCAGTGTGCGTGGGTGTACAGGTGTGGTAGTGTTAGCTACGTAAGCCCATCCACCACGGCAAGGTCATATCACATCGGACGGGAAAAATCGGTTTTTAATTGTCCTGAGGCCAAAAACGCATAAAAAGCGTCAATAACATTGGTTTTCTAATTGTCCTGAGGTGAAAAACCGCATAAAAAGCATCAATCAAAATGAAATATAATTATTAATTTTCGTGTGACTGACGCAAAACATGTTCAATATGCTGTCCACCATTTTCTGCAACAAGTTGAAATTGAGAAACAGCATACATATTCCACAACCGATCGAAGTGTTTCGGGGGTCATGTTCAGAATGTGTTGAATGAGTGCAGATAAGTTTGCAATCGGAACACTGAACACAACATCTTCCAGATAGCTTCACAGTCAGAAGTCACACGGATTAAGACCAGGTGATCGGGACGGCCAGACTGTAGGGAAACGGCGGCTGATAATTCTAGAATTTCCGAAATGGCGCTTCAGCAGCTGCTTAGCTGGATTTGCAGTGGGCGGAAGCGTGCCATCTTTCATAATTATGATCCCATCCACACAGCCACACTGGAATGACGGGGTTTGCAAAAGACACTCAGAGCGCTTACGAGTGACGGTACAGGTAACAGGACAGGAAGCGCCTGTCTCTTCGAAAAAATATGGCCCTACGATAAATGATACAGTAAAACCGCACCACACAGTGACCTTTTCAGGATGGAGTGGTACTGGTTGATTTGCGTGTGGATTTTCCATTGCCCATATTCGACAATTCTGTGTATTGACATATCCTGTCAGATGGAAGTGGACTTCGCCTGTCCACAAAATCTTCCACGGCCAATCATTGTCCACTTCCCTGAAAGCAAGAAATTCTAAAGCAAAGGTCTTTCCTGCTGGTAGGTCAACAGGAAGCAACTCGTGCACGTGGGTAGTTTTGAATGGATAGCAAAGAAGGATGTTTCATAGGATTTTACGCACCGTGCTCACAGATATGTGCACAACGCGTTTGCACACCACCACTCGTCTCCTCCCGTATTGCTGTGGCCACTGCTTCCACTGACGTCGAATCAATATGTTTCCTCCCTCTACCAGGTTGCACAGCAAACGAACCAGTCTTCTCGAATTTCCGAATAATTTCCATCATTTCCTCCAGACCCACCGCAGTCATCGGACCAACGCCTTTTTTCAAACCCTTCAGTGTCCAGAAGTTCTTCAGAGCGACGTGGGGCCGCGCAGGGCAGCCGCGGGTCCAGGGCGTCTTGTTACGGTCCGCGTGGCACCCCGTCGGAGGTTCGAGTCCTCCCTCGGGCATGGGCATGTGTGTGTGTGTGTGTGTGTGTGTGTGTGTGTGTGTGTGTGTGTGTGTGTGTGTGTGTGTGTGTCGTCCTTAGCCTAAGTTAGTTTAACTTAGATTAAATAGTGTGTAAGCTGAGGGACCGATGACCTCAGCAGTTTGGTCCCATAAGACCTTACCACAAATTTCCAGAGCGACGTGTGCACAGTCATCACTCTTGTAATACAGCTTTACAAGCAGAGGACGATTCTGCATTGAGACAGTCATGGCGAACGTCGCAGATGCGAAAGGAAGCAATGCCGTGTACCTGGCGTATTACACCAACTTCAGTGGGTCGTGCGCATGACAGCACCATCTGTTGATCAATTTGCACACTATTTTTTTTCTTCTGCCATACATTTGCCCCCTTCTCCAATAGTATTCCCTTGCAATTTGACGTCATTCTGACCAGCGGTTGTTATTTCTACAGCATTCATAAATTCTTAAGAGCATTAAGAGGACCGCATTCAAACTACAAACAAAAAAAAAACAAAAAAATCCAGTACTTCACCGTTCGCAGTACATATAAAGGGCTTATTTCAATAGTGATACAAATTCATTTTTGTTCATTTTGAGATACAGAGTCCTAAAGTTAAATGAGCGCTGAAAAATCTGCTGTTGAGATACCAGAAATATTCAAGCATATGGCTTCTTGCTAGAGATGAACCTTTCTTTCTGTTTGTTTGGATCATTAATTTCAGAAGCATTATAGGCAGAAAAGTGGAGATAATGGACTTGTACCACTATTGAAATAAGCCCTTCATATGATGGCAGGTAATGTTCTCCGGTCATTCGCGAAGACCAAACCTTTCCACCAGACTGCCACATAGTGTAGCGTGATTCACCACTCTGGATCGCTCGTTACCAGCCATCCACCGTCCAGTGCCGTCGCTGTTTATATCACTTCATGCGTCGCTTACCAACGATTAATGAAAAGTATGATTTACGAGGAGCTTCTTGACCATTGTACCTTATTCTTTTAAATACCTTACGAACAGGCGTTGTGCTAGCTCGACTGTTGGTAGCACTTAGCAGCTCACAAGTGGTTCCTTCCGCTGATTTCGTGCATTTACGTACACCGTCTGCAATTCTCGACGGTCCCTGTCCGCCATGACATGACGTCTGCGTCATCTTCGTTTAGCTATGGTTGTTCCTTCGCATTTCCACTTAATAATCGTAGCACCAACATTCTACTCGAACAGCTGTAAAAAGGCTGAAATGTCACTGACGAATTTCTTACTGAGTGACATGTAGAGACTGTGTTCGAGGTCACTGTGCACTCCTGAAGGGCCCATATTAATATAATAAAAAAATAAAGTTTAGGTATATGGAAATAACGAAATTAATTAATGGCAGATACGAAAATAATAAAGAGATGATTTGAAATTGGAATTTTGATCACTGCCTCCTCTAAAATTTTCCGGCGTGTCGGACAAGCACAATAGGCTGAGCCATGCCTGTGAATGAGTAAAAAATCTTCTCATATTAGTTTCACATGAACTTAATAGTCTTTCTCTTGTTGTAAATTTATGCTTACCAATTAATAATACTACGTCCGATCGCCGTATCCACCTAAAAAATCTTGATTCGTGTCCTTTATATTGTTGTAATCGGATCTTCGTGATAACTCCGAAGTACACAGGCTGGCTTCTCGGGTTTTTATATACTGCAGTATTATTTGGAATAACGAGTCAAACAATTTTTCACTGGTGAAATAATACTATATTCTTCCTTCTACGCACATAAAAAGTACAGACTTTTACTTATTCTCACAACCAAAATGCTTACCGCCGATTGCGCTCTAAAATAACGTGCGTCTACCGTCGTTCGTTAACAGAGAGCCAGTCCTTCCTCTTACCGAGGAACAGGAAAAACATCTTATCCAGAATGAAATTTTCACTCTGCAGCCGAGTGTACGCTGATATGAAACTTCCTGGCAGATTAAAACTGCGTGCCGGACCGAGACTCGAACTCGGGACCTTCGCCTTTTGCGGGCAAGTGCTCTACCATCTGAGCTACCCAAGCACGACTCACGCCCCGTCCTCATAGCTTGACTGTCGTGAATCGTGCTTGGGTAGCTCAGATGGTAGAGCACTTGCCCGCGAAAGGTAAGGTCCCGAGTTCGAGTGTCGGTCCGACATACAGTTTTAATCTGCCAGGAAGTGTCATATCAGCGTACACTCTGCTACAGAGTGAAAATCTCATTCTGGAAACATCCCCCAGGCTGTGGCTAAGCCATGTCTCCGCAATATCTTTTCTTTCAGGAGTGCTAGTTCTGCAAGGTTCGCAGGAGAGCTTCTGTAAAGTTTGGGAGGTAGGAGACCGGGTACTGGCAGAAGTAAAGCTCTGAGGACGGGGCGTGAGTCGTGCGTGGGTAACTCAGATGGTAGAGCAGTTGCCCGCGAAAGGCATAAGGTCCCGAGTTCGAGTCTCGGTCCGGCACACAGTTTTAATCTGCCAGGAAGTTTCAAAAACATTTTATGTTTTTTAACATTTGAAAGTGGAAAATACATTACGGTAGGCGCAGGCTCTACGCTGGGCTACAACTTCACCTTTTCTCTTTGCCTTTGAATAAATCGAAATATAACAGCAAGAAATGGAAATGGTTTTTATACTGACATCTAGTGGTCACTTTCCGATTTCAAAGGGATGTGTGGATACTCCTGAGCAGATAGCGCAGATTTAGATGTCAAAGCACGCTGTTCTTCGTTGGCTATTGGCTGCAGTGAAGGGTGATTCAGTGGCACACTAACGCCAGTGGCTGGATGCGGTGCGGGCTGTCACGACCGCGGATCGCCGGCTGCACTTTTGCAACGGCGAGTCGCCCACGACGCGCAACTCCACGTCGGCTCCGGCGTCCTTGCGGGCAACCGGCGCGCAGATATCCTCGGCGTGACGTCAGCCACTGTATTCTCCCGGCGCGTGCCTGCGGCTTAAAGATCTGCCGCGCCGGCCAGCTGAGGTAACGGGCCGGCACGGAGACCCGTCCCACGCACGCGGCGGCGTGGGCGTGAGAGGGCGTTGCGTCACTGCGTGGAGTAACTCAGGGAGGAGTTTACGCTGCAAATGTAATGCACTTCATCTGACAGTACGTCTCACTGGCCGTACGATGAAGATAGTGCCTCGTCAAAGCACAATCACGTACAAGCATACGCAAGTGCCTCTTTAAATTGCTTTTCACCTTGAGTTGAGAAAACACAGTGCTGGTTCGATGTGGGAGAGCTGACTCACTTCAGCTAAAGACTAGGTCAACACCTCATCATCCATTTGGAAGTCTGCTTGGTTTCGCGTCATTGAAAGTAAAATCTTCTCGGATGTCAGACCGCATCGTGATCCTCTTCAATTTCTTATGCACGATCGACGTTTCGAACCGACTGCTCGCATCTTCCTCAGGATCTTTTCGTGTCCACGATTAGCTGAATGCTTTGAAAGACCACTGTCGCGTTCACATATTAAAAGGGAGTTTTCCCGCGCTTATGCTGAAGAAGTGGAATTACTGGGTAACATTCTTCCGCCTACCACTGGAGGGCCATCGTAACGGCTCTGGATAGAAATCGAAAGAGACACAGCAGGAGATGGGGAATGCTCATAGAAAATATTGTTGTGATGTTTGTATTCTTCGCGTACCATGGCTGCGTAATTATTTGCTTGAAGGCGGGTACGTCCACGAAGCAGAAAACCTGTAGCCGTCTTCTCCATTGAAGTTACATTCATTCTTGGACATCTCAGTCGCTTCTCGGGCTTCCCTTCTATAAACATTCGCTTCCTTGGCCAGCATACGTACGTTGTTGAAATCACTGTAATGGCCGCAATTCTCCTGATGTTCCGCTACCACATACCGTATTTCACAGATAATTTTAACCGCGAGTAGCGTTTGTGCACTTTAATACCTTCTTAACCCTCTCATTTCTGCCACAGCCACACTTCACTTCATAGACCCGCAGTGTCGAGGTAATCAGGTGCGTCCGTTTTGCTCTGCCTCTTTCGCTATCCACTGAGTATCGTCCATCAATAGTAGAGTGAATAATTTTACCCAATAATCCTGCTTCTTCAGCATAAGCGCGGGAAAACTCCAAGTCATTGCGACGCTCGTCTTTGGCATTGTTCATCTAACAATGAACACGAAAATATAATTAAATGCATCTGAGCAGAGGGGTTGAAACGTCGATCGTCTAGAAGAAACTGAAGGGGAATATGACGTGGCCTTACAATCAAAAAGATTTTACCTTCATTCAGCTTGAATAATAAAGGAAATAGATTTCCTGAAGGGTTCGGCGATCGTTGCGGCTATTTTCCGAACGAAACCGTGTACAGCGCTTAGTATAATACTTTATTTATTACTACTGTTAAAGGAACATAATAACCGGAGGCGTTTGTTATACATTATCAAGGTAGAGAGGCGTCAATTGTCAACTTGGCTCAAACCTTCTTAGCGACAAGGTGACGTTAGTGGGGTGACTTTTTTTGTTTTTTCTTAGAAAATGATATTCATTATTTACAATTAACATTATTCAGAGCCACAATATAAAACATGATTTAAATTAGCTTTTCAGATGGCAAATTATAAAATACCATTTAAGTACGCAAAATTAGCCACTCAGATGGAACCATTAAGTTAATCTGTGTTTGATCTAATTCCGTTAAATTTGTGTTCCGTGTCCTGGTGGAGGAACATCTTTTTTTCCCTTTTTTTAAGTTTTCGTCCTTTTTAACCTAAGAAGTATAACAAACAACTCTCTTTCTTATGTTACCTTAATCCTCTAAGTGGCGATCAAAAAGTTTGCGTTCGAACGCCGTACAGTCCAAATCAGGTATGCTAATTAGACAAAATCGCCATGAGCTTTGAGGCAATCATCTCACCAACGCATCACATTAAAGTACCCATTCGGTAAAGCATCCTTGCTGCTGCGTGAGGGTCAGGGATTTTCTCCGCCCGGGGACTGAGTGCCCGTTTCATCCTCATCATCTGATCATCATCTCATCATCATTCGGGTAACGGCGAGACTGGAAACGGAAAGACTGGAACCTGTAGAACCTGTACGGGCGTTGATGACCACGATGCCTGCCTCGGGCATGGATGTGTGTGATGTCCTTAGGTTAGTTAGGTTTAAGTAGTTCTAAGTTCTAGGGGACTTATGACCACAGCAGTTGAGTCCCATAGTGCTCAGAGCCATTTGAACCATTTTTGATGACCACGATGTTGAGCGCCCCACAAACCAAAATCATCATCGTCACCTACTGCGTGAAGAAGTCCAAAACTGCCTGCTGCACATCATCGTCCGACAAGAACCGTCGACCCTTCAAGGCTGCAGGCTTGCTAATCGTGGTGAGAGAGCAGGACTACAGGACTGGTGCTGGAGTGTCCCCCACTGAGTTGGCGTCGATGAGAATGGCCTCACAGGCCGGCGTCTTGCGCCGGACCGCGACCAGATCGCACCATTCCACAACGGTGGTTTCCGAGAGACATGCTGTCCCATATACGTTCTTCAGTCTCCGATGGATGTCTACTGGTGCAAGAAAAACCAAGGAAGAATAGTAACACAACGCGATGGTCCATTTGGGACAATTTGGTAATAACTTCGCCGTAGTTCGCAAGCACGTCGGAAAGAAATGATTGTCCCACTTATCGTTTGCCGACATGTCGGTGCTTACATACCCACATCGGAGTCGTGTTACGTTGCATAAAAGCTGCGGCAACGTCCTCAAACGGAAACTTTTTGACTGCCCCTTATAATTACAGATTTGATAATGCCAGTAGAAACTATGTTAAAAATGAGATAATACACTGAGCGATGTGGATTGTTTTATTCATGAAAATCTTTATCATCCAACGTACACAGGTAATTTTGGCAGGCTGTGGTAGTTTATAGTACCATCTAGCCGAATTAGGTTTTTTTGTTTAGTTTATGGGAAAGCGTCGTTGCACATTTCAAATTTATACATTCATCGTCAGATTACTTACTTGTTCTTATAAAAACACGCGGACGTTGATTTACAGGTGTGTTGTCGTGAAATTATCGCCTGGAACATGTTTGCATCGTATTTCTCCATGCTGTCCTTCATGACTATTAGCTACAAAAGAAATCTGTGTAATCTGCGCCGCCGCTCAATGGGAGTCAAATCCGGGTAGATCAGCAATCGAGGGATGTTGAACCGTCGTACACTACTGGCCATTAAAATTGCTACACCAAGAAGAAATATAGATGATAAACGGGTATTCATTCGACAAATGTATTATGCTAGAACTGACAGGTGATTACATTTTCACGCAGTTTGGATGTATAGATCCTGAGAAATCAGTACCCAGAACAACCACCTCTGGCCGTAATAACGGCCTTGACACGCCTGGGCATTGAGTCAAACAGAGCTTGGATGGCGTGTACAGGTACAGCTACCCATGCAGCTTCAACACGTTACCACAGTTCATCAAGAGTAGTGACTGGCGTATTGTGACGAGCCAGTTGCTCGGCCACCATTGACCAGACGTTTTCAATTGGTGACACATCTGGTGAATGTGCTAGCCAGGACAGCAGTCGAATATTTTCGGTATCCAGAAAGGCCCGTACAGGACCTGCAACATGCGGTCCTGCATTATCCTGCTGAAATGTAGGATTTCGCAGGTATCGAATGAAGGGTAGAGTCACGGGTCGTAACACATCTGAAATGTAACATCCACTGTTCAAAGTGCCGTCAATGCGAACAAGAGGTGACCGAGACGTGTAACCAGTGGCACCCCATACCATCACGCTGGTTGATACGCCAGTATGGCAATGACGAATACACCCTTCCAATGTGCGTTCACCGCGATGTCGCCAAACACGGATGCGACCATCATGATGCTGCAAACAGAACCTGGATTCATCCGAAAAAATGACGTTTTGCCATTCGTCCACCCAGGTTCGTCGTTGAGTACACCATCTCAGGAACTCCTGTCTGTGACGCAGCGTCAAGCGTAACCTCAGCCGTGGTCTCCGAGCTGATAGTCCACGCTGCTGCAAACGTTGTCGATCCGTTCGTGCAGATGGTTGTTGTCTTGCAAACGTTCCCATCTGTTGATTCGGGGATCGAGACGTTGTTGCACGATCCGTTACAGCCATGCAGATAAGATGCCTGTCATCTCGACTGCTAGTGATACGAGGCCGTTGGGATCCAGCATGGCGTCCCGTATTACCCTCCTGAACCCCCCGATTCCATATTCTGCTAACAGTCATTGGATCTCGACCGACGCGAGCAGCAGTGTCGCGATACGATAAACCGCAATCGCGATAGGCTACAACCCGACTTTTATCAACGTCGGAAACGTGATGCTACGCATTTCTCCTCCTTACACGAGGCATCACAACAACGTTTCACAAGGCAACGCCGGTCAATTGCTGTTTGTGTATGAGACATCGGTTGGAAACTTTCCTCATGTCAGTCGGTTGTAGGTGTCGCCACCGGCGCCAACCTTGTGTGAATGCTCTGAAAAGCTAATAATTTGCATATCACAGCATCTTCTTCCTGTCGGTTGAATTTCGCGTCTGTAGCACGTCATCTTCGTGGTGTAGCAATTTTAATAGCCAGTAGTGTAGTTTATAATACCAACTAGCCGAATTAGGTTTTTTTTGTTTAGGTTATGGGCAAGCGTTGTTTCACATTTCAAATTTATACATTCATCGTCAGACGGCTGACTTGTCCTTATAGCCGGCCGCTGTGGCCGAGAGGCTCTAGGCGCTCAGTCCGGAACCGCGCAACTGCTATCGTCGCAGGTTCGATTCGTGCCTCGGGCATGGACGTGTGTGATGTCCTTAGGTGAGTTAGGTTTAAGTAGTTCTAACTTCTAGGGAACTGATGACGTCAGATGTTAAGTTACGTAGTGCTCAGAGCCATTTGAACTTGTCCTTATAAAAACACGCGGACGTTGGTTTAGAGGTGAGTTATCGTGAAATTATCGCCTGGTACGTTTTCGCATAGTCTTTCTCCACGCTGGGGTTCATGAGTATTATCCATTGGAGAAATCTGAATAATCTGTGCCACAGCTCAATGGGAATCAAATCCGGATAGGTCAGTAATCGAGGGATGTTTAACCGTTGTAGGAGAATGGCGGCAAACTCTTTGTCTGGTACCGAAAGAGATGGCGCAGTGGTCAGCACACTGGACTCGTATTCAATAGGATGTCG
Organism: Schistocerca serialis cubense; assembly: GCF_023864345.2. Classification (NCBI taxonomy): domain Eukaryota; kingdom Metazoa; phylum Arthropoda; class Insecta; order Orthoptera; family Acrididae; genus Schistocerca; species Schistocerca serialis. Next base: position 143,554,996 of record NC_064646.1, read on the forward strand.
GTTCGAATCTACGTCCGGCCATCCGGGTTTAGGCTTTCCGTGATTTCCCAAAATCACTCCAGGCAAATCCCGGGATGGTTCCTTTGCAAGTGCACGATCGATTTCTTACCTCATTCTTGAAACAATCCGTGCTTTTGCTCCTCTCTGCCGACGGGACGTTAAACCCTAGTCTCCGTTCCTTCCTCCTTTCCTCCTTTGCCCGGTGAGCTTAGCTTACGGTCTTTCGAAGTACTCGATTGGCCGCGGCCGCCACTTCTCGTGTGGCCAGTGGACCGTGTCAGCCCTGACTCAGTTTCTCCGCAGCCGCAGAAACGACCGGCGCCGTGACGTCACTGATGAAAGTGGCTGTCACCAGGCGGCGCCTCGTTAGCGGTCAGATCTGCAGCCGCCGCCGCTGCCCGCGCCTCGGCGAAACGTGACGGCGTGCGGCGCCGAGCGGAGCGGAGAAAATGGACTCGCCCTGCACGGTTTCTCCCGTTCCCCGTACGAAGGTCTCCAGTGGAGATGGAGATAAGCCCGGCAGCAGACCAGATACGGTCCGCAACAACACGGAGAACTGAGCTCAAGTCGCTTAACGATCGAAGCTTTGTTATTGCCGAGTTGTTACCACTTTGGGCGAACCAGAGATCAACAAAGTGGAACCATTCGAATATCTTTCCTGCAGAAGGATGTTGTTAGCTAAACTACTAAATATAGAGGCATTAGAAACACTAAGACTTGCTGACCGCCGCGTCCTCTTCCGCCAGTGCCGTCGTTCTGATGTGGTATGAGGAGCGCGCCTAGCACAGCGCACTCACAGGATTTGTAGCCGCTACTTCTCTCTCAAGTACCTTTTCAGTTCTCAACATCCAGTTCCAGTCCTCCGACCAAGGAAAATTCGGGAACCGAATCCGAGTCCTCAGCATAGTACCCACACAAGCAGACTACTTATCAACGGAGGCGCACCATTAGAAAGACTAAGAGTTAAATGCTGGCCGGGGTGGCCGAGCGGTTCTAGGCGCTACAGTCTGGAACCGCGTGACCGCTACGGTCGCAGGTTCAATCCTGCCTCGGGCATGGATCTGTGTGATGTCTTTAGGTTAGTTAGGTTTAAGTAGTTCTAAGTTCTAGGGGACTGATGACCAAAGATGTTAAGTCCCATAGTGCTCAGAGCCATTTGAACCATTTGAACTAAAAGGGAAATAAAATTTCAGAAACCTTATAAGAAGAAGAGATATATTCATGGGCTCATATGTATGTGGATGACATGCGACTGAAGCAAATCACAATTGCCACCTGTCGACCATACATCCGAATGTCACTTCGCGCTCATATTTCACCTCGGTGAAGCTCAGTAAACGTCATGTGACCTCTCTCATCTGCATGAGGCAGGGATATGGATATTACCCATCCCGGCTAAACAGGCTCAGAATCATCGATTTTGAATGTCTGTTCAGGACAGAACGGCGGTGGCGGAACTGAACCGCGTCATAATGGTGTGTACCAAGTACTCTGCCGCACAGGCAGTCTCGTAAAAAAATATGGATTGTGAGGGACTAACCCTCCCTAGAAGTAAAACTGCCTCACTTCATCATATATATATATATATATATATATATATATATTTGCTCGTGAATTGTTTAAAAGACGTCGGCATCCAGATTTGACCTATATGTTGTGTGGCTCTTGTCCTCCCATGGAACCAGCCCGTTTCGAAAACTGGGGCTTTTGTTTGAGATTGTGGTTTTTCTTTGCATTAAGAAATTGTCTTTGTAAACGGGGCCGTTATCCAGCTTTCAGTCGTAATTTGCTGTGGATGTCATTCTCCTCTGGGCCCGGCCCAGTTCGAAACGCCGGGGTCGTAATTCTGTGTTTTTTATATTTATATAGCGAACTTATCTTTGTATTTCACTTTCTTATCGTTATTCTGTTGTGAGAATTGCACTAAGTGCTTGATACGCAATAATAAGACACAGGCAAACAAAAACAAGGGTTTATTGCGACCGCAGTAGAGAGATTTAATGACAAAGAAAAAGCTCTTCTCATTAAAAATAATAAAACTTCTCAGACTCTAACAGGCATACGCCCGCAACACACAGTGAGTAAACGTGGTGGGGCGTGAAGACAATATCACTGATAATCCCTAACGATGGAGGCTGAGCTTTCGGCGTAGTTATTCGACAGGTACGTCTCGGAACATCGCTGGAAGTCGTAGGTTCCGCTGCGGTCGCTTCCTACCGGATTCTGACTGATGGGCTACTAAGAACCGGCGCATGAATTGACCCAGAGCTTCGGTGGAGCGAAATGCCAACTTGTTGGTTTGCACCGTCCTATATAGCCGGGGCGTGAAGGAATTCTTTGCCGATCCGGTTCTGCACCCGTGACACCGCTAAGGAAATAGGTCCCTAACGCTTGTCATGTCGTCTGTCGCCCTTGTTCTGATCGACGCATTCCGGGGAGTCAACGCCTTGAGCATACTCAACTCCGTGATGCTTCAGTGTCTGAGGGGTTGCCGATCCGATTAAGCGAACGTCGAGTAGATGACACGACCCATCCTAGAATACTGGTCATGTATGTGGGTCTCGAATCAAACAGGACTAATAGGGGATATAGGACGCATGCAAAGAAGGATAGTACTGATGGTCAACGTTTGTTTCACTCATGGAAGAGCGTCTTGGAGATGCTGAAGATAGTCGGAAATTATGCCGCGAAAAATCCATTTAGAAAGTTTGAAGAACCAGCATTAAGAGACGAACCTAGAAATTTAGCACGACCCTTCTACGTGTCTGTCCCGTAGGGAAAGCGAAGACAAGAACAGTGAAATTAAATCGTGCACAGAGCCATTTAATCATGTACCCTATGGACAGTACGCAGATGGAATAATACGAAGCCTTAATGAGAGGTACAATGGGAAATACGTTCTACCATACACCTTACAGTGGTTCTCAGAGTACAAAAATAGAACTACCCCAGACAAGGACAGGTGACGGCTGAAAAACAGTGCCACAGGTATCTCTCCAGGAGACACCGCCGAGAGGTATGGAATCCAGTCCAAGACGATGAAGTTAGTCTGTTGACTAGGAACTTCTTGCCACTATGCTTAATCCACTTGCTGCTTGCCAAATGTTGAGGACGACTATTTCTTCCGCTGCCAGGATCTGAGATGGGACGAGCGCAAATGGTTTGCCTTATCGAATTACATAGATGCGTACATTTTGTGATTCCGTTAGGAATACATGGACACCGGCCCAGTATATAGTAAATTTCTTTCGTTTACTCTCAACACCAGACGACGTGCTGCCCTATTTCTGGTTCATAAGGACTGATTTCTGTGTACCTCGGAGATACTACTTCCTCGAATGCCGTGTTTGGTTTAGCCCTGGTGACATAAAAAAAGTCAGTTATTTGTGAGCGTCAGGAAACGACACAGCAACGACCGTTCGCCCGGTGGACGCTTCTTCCCCACGCACTCTAAGGTAACCGCGTGCTCCAACCGTTGCGTGTTATGCCGGGTGGCCTTCACATGGGCTGAGATTTCGAGCCGTTATTACGGTTCTTCTGGCAGAGCCAGCTGTTCCACGTCCTTCAGCCGTTTGGAGCGTTCTGATGAGGCCGAGGCAAGTCTAATGTCTACATCATCTATTTATGGAGGTTACGCTGTTTTTCTCTGCACGAGCGCAGGAAAGTTAAAAGTCCTTACGATAGCAATTTTGATACGTGGTTAATCAACAGAGGTAATCTGATTTTACGAGGGGCGTTCAGTAAGTAATCCAACACATTTTTTTCTGATACCAGGTTGATTTTTTCAGGGTACCCCATTCTTTTGGCTACAAAACCCTGTTCTTCAGCATTATCTCAATCTAACGAGACGACCTTACGCCACCTTGCTGGAAGGGCGTGTATGCCTGCTGATATGGTTGGCAGCAGGATACAGGGGCTGCTGGAGTGGAAGGCTGAGCAATAAATTGAGGATAGAATAGAACATTTAATTTATTATGCAAGGAAATTCATGCAAGGTACTGGTAACAACATATTGACGTATAACTTGTTCAATTTAAATGTACATCAGCTGTTTCAACATGAAGCATCAACAAGTTATCTAACATCAAACAATCTGTAAATATGAGATTGAAACCTTTCCCAAAATTTTAATGTTTGTAAAATGTTATTACGAAACACAGAAAATTACCAAACTGATCACCGTATTTAAGCCTTACGTAATCTAATGGGCACAATGGCTTACAGGAAATAATATCAGAGACGTATAGCAATATGTGCCCACAACAGTACCCACAGAACTCTTTTTAAAACCACACCGTGAAATGACGTCAGAGGGGTTTCCAAAACAGTTTAACACTCAACAGTAGTGAGAAAGAGGAAAGGACAAAAAAATAAAAATACACGGCCCTTACAATTAGCCTTGAATTATTCCTAGCTGTGGTTAAGATTGAATTAATTTTAATCCAACAGGTAAATAGTGGTGTCAGAGTAGACTAAACTTTACTTGACTAGCGTGACAATTTGGGCGTCCCTTAACTGACCTAAGTTCAGTAACAAACTGAAATGCAATTTAAAGACACTCAAGTAAGGGTATTGTGAAACACTTCATCAACAATTTAAGCAAACACGCCCACATAGGCACTCCAATTCATACGTAAATCAACCAGGGCACAAGTCAGTATTTCGACCCGCGACGTGGGAACACTCACTGCTCAGCAGCGCAAGCCAGAATACGACAGAAAGAAGTCTCGCTGTAACTCCACCAGATGAAGATGCACCAAACTAACGGCTCACCTTTAACAATATTAATCCAAATGCCGCTAATAAGGTGATGGCCAGAATAATACCAGCACGTGGCCACAGCGTGAGGAAGGTTGAACTTGTGAACAGAACGAACGACAGCGAGTCACTGCAGTACCTCCAGTTCGGCTGCTCGGCCGGCCCTAATGCGACTGCCACACTCACACCACTTGCCGGCGCGACTTCCGCGGTCTTCCGGCGTCGCTCCGCCTCGGCCCGCTCGTCTCTCCCTCTGCACGAGACTGCCTTTTCGGCTTCCCCTACGGAATCCAAGAGGGCGCACCAACCCGTGCACCGCAAAGCGAATCAAATAAAAAAAATCGAACACAATACACCGGAACAATCAAATCGCAGGAGCACACGGCACACCTGCATGGCACTACTCTACTGATCGACATCGGAGCCAACGTCGGAGCCAATATCTTGCTCCTTTAGCAAACTCCCCATCATCCACATACAGCTTCCCGCGGAGTGCATCATTCATTGGGCCAGACAGATGGAAGTTTAGATATCTGGGCTGTAGGGTGAATGAGGAAGAACAGTCGAATGAAGTTCTTTGAGCTCATCTCGGGTGCGCAGACTTGGGTCAGACCTTCAGAGAAGGAGAAGTTAATTTGCGTTTCTCTGGCGGCGAACAGGCTGAAGTCGATTCCTGCTGAGGGTGGCATAGCTATTGCGGGTGGCCGGCACGCGTGAAATCGGACACGTTTCCGCGATCTTCTTGCGATGATGACCAACCCCTTGCCCAACGACGCGCCGTGCTTTTGTTTACTGCCAGGTCTCCGTAGATATTCTCCAAGCGACTGTGAGTATCTGTAATGCTCTGGTTTCCGCCAAAGGAAACTCAACGGCAGGCTGCACACAGCGCCGCCACCTATCACAGCTTCATAAAACAATAAAGGCTGAAGCGGGAATATGCCACAATGTCCCACGACAAATTCCACATTTTTCAATAAAAATTGGCCGATAGAAAAATGTGCTGCATTGCTTATTGAATGCCCCTCGTAATAACGTATTTGACCCGTAACTGGGGTGATTGTTTTCTTTTTTTCTCAAAGAACTTTTCTAGCACCAGGCACTAATTAGACATCGGCGATGGTTCTCATTTAACCTAGTAGTTGTATTCTATGTGAATCGTTTACTGTGGACGGTATAGACATAGCACCTTAATGTACATTACTGTCTATTACAATTGCAAAACCAGTAAGGACAGCAAGTAACGAAATGTTACTTCTTGTGCATACACAGTTTAGAACACACAAAGCATACATGATTAAATTTGTAGGTGCTTTTGGCGTATATACAGCACGAACTGTAGTACATGGAGGGACCACCTTTGGCAGCAACAACAGACCGGGACTCGAACGTGGGACGTTTGTTTTTCACAGAAGAGTGCTCTACCGACTGAGCTACCCCCGCACGACTCACGACCCACCCAGCCACTGTTCAGCGGACTATTTTCATTCAGCGTATTTTACTGCGTATATGCATGTATTATTCATCGTCTTGGTTGGTTAAGCATCAAAATAATGATCCTTGGCATATGAGCTCCATCAGTGGGTGACCATACGATTTTTTCCTCTTGTGTGTAAAGTCAGCTCCAGAAATACTTGCGAACTCCAGTAACAGCCACGACGATCTAGCTCTCCCATCAGAGAAAGACAAAGCGAAACGACGTCATCCACACCGCGGAAAGTGAAGATGATTTCGTGGTGGGAGACACAACCTGCATACGGGTTCGTTCAAGCAGGGGGACACCAAGAAAGAGGTTGCGTTCTCTGTAGTCTCAGAAGCATGCTATACAATCTATTTATAGGCGTGAGCCAAGCAATCAGCTGATCAACAGACTAATCAAGGGTGGAGGGGAAGAGGAGGGACCGTACCACAGTCAAAACAGCGGGAGGAGTTGACGTATGACTCAAATATAGAAGTGTGTTATGCAAAAAAATTTACTTGTGATTAAGTAAAGAAACATATGGACTGAAATCAGAGAGAAATATAGCATCCTCGTATTAGCATTAGCACTATATTTCACTGGTTGACACAAATTAATTTAAAAAGTAAAAATGTCTCAAAATGAATATTTTATGGTAACTGGTCTAATAACCCTACCACAACAAAGGTCAAAAATTAATTATGGTTGTAGTGTTGCTCACGATGCTAAATATTGCATTTTCGGGCAACAGCAAACTTATATTATGTGGCAAGTGTCATTAGAGCACAGTTAATAAAGTCATTTCTTGAAATAATGGATAAACTAGGCACTCATCTTTTCGTGTTTCCCACGCTGGTCTCGTTGTGAACTCATGGCTCAATCGTCGAAAATCTAGGTAGTGATGATTCCAAGCTCGGATGCAAAGAGGCCTAGGTGTTATTCTGCGATATTCAAAAGTTTTATAGATGTGTTTTATAAACCATTCTTGAAGATTACACTTTTGCAAGTTAGGACAATGGTGATGTGAAAAAGTAATCAGCACTCCGAATTTAAGTTACACTTCTCTTTTATTACTTTTGTTGCAATATCGCGTAACTCGTTCCAAAACATCACTTCACAATATGAAACATACTGGAAAATATCTCCCTCACTGTTAAAGTTCACATTTCATAAACTGACTACAATTTGCGTCTTTTTAACATGACGACCAAAGCTTGACTCTCTAATAACCGCTTACGCGCCCAAAAATCAGTGTTAGAAGTACATCAAAGATCATTGTGACAAAAGAAAGAATACATATAAGAATAATATCATTGAAATATATACATATCGATGTATAGAAGTACCTCTACATTAATGAAATCAAATCTGAATGTTGTCACATAAATACGTTAACTATTTTACAGAAACACAGTAAATATTGCTGGTATCGAGAGGCTGAGGTGAGGTGCCGTAATGGTTACGTAATTCAAGTACCATTACACTGGAAAGGCGCCATGCTGCTAAGCGGGAGAAAGAAATCTGATCGGTAAGAAGCTACACATGGAGCATGCCGGTGTGGTATCTGATTTGTCTGCGTCAGAATCTCCGCGGGTAGCTATAAATTGGGGGCAGGCGGTTTATTTTGCAATCGCATGGCTCACAGAAGGCAATTAACGCCTCACGAGCGGTAAATGTTACGATTTGATTACAGACGTTTGCTGCTCTCCTGAGTGCGTGAGCCCTCGTTGCGAGGCTTTCGCGAATATGGCGCTCGCACAATGTGCATCGAGCTGGAAACTTGACTCCGCGATGCGAATGTTAAGCGGTGGCGAGTTCGGAAGGATAAAAGTGAAGCTGAGCGATCCAGCAAATTAGAGCTGGATAATGTTTACATTCAGGCCTTTCTTACCGTGAACCACGAGAGGTTCTGGTAGTCACGTTCTACTAGACTGCGTGAATCACAATATGCTCCTAGATAAAGTGAGATTTTATGGAATTAATGGTGTAGGCAACGAATGGCTAATATCACACCTAATCAAAGCAAAGCAGAAGTTATACTCAGTAATTCAACGAATGCAATCAGGGGAGCTTCTTCCGACTCGGGAGAAATCTTAGAAATCAAGCGTGGGGTTTCCCAAAGCTCAATCTTAGGTAGTTGTCATATAAACGATATTCCATCTAACAGCAACAAGCAGTATTAGTTCTTTTTGTGGATGACCCTAGTATTGTAAACAATCCAAGTAAACATACAACAACAGAATAAATGGTAAATAGTGTTCTTGGAAGTACCATTGACTGGTTTTCTCTTTATTTCAGAAAGACTCAACATATTTATTTATGAAACAGTGATTAGTGTAACATTTGGTGAAGAAATAATAAATAGGACAGAAACTTCAAAATTTTTGGGCGTTCATATTGCTGAGAATCTAATCTGGTAGAAGGACGTTTCGTGAAACCTGAAGCAACTGTTTTCTGCCACATTTGCACTTTTAGTCATTGCAAATCTTGGGGAGTAAGGTGACATATTTCGCATATTTTCATCCAATAATTTCATAGGATTAATGTTCTAGAGCAACTCATCTTTCAGAACGAAATTCTTCATTGCTCGAAAACGTGCTTTAATAATAATAACTAGTAATCATCCATGATCTTCTTGAGGACATCTGCTTAAAGATTTAGGGATCCTGACTACTGCTCCAACTATGTTTATTCCCTCGTAACATTTGCTGTCAATAATCCACTATAGTTAAAAGGTAAACATTATGTACACAACTACAATTTCAGAAGAAAAAATAGCGTAAATTATTCTACATTAAGGTTGTCTTTGGCACAAAAAGAGGTGCATGATATTGCCAGCAGAAATTTTGATCAGTTACGTAGTGATTAAAATATTTGACAGAAAGCAAAGTAAAATTTGAAAACAAACTGAAAGAGTTTCTCCTTGACAGATCCTGCTATTCAGTAGAAAAAGATATTACCGTAATGTTAAGAGGTGGAGGGTAGGAGTTAGTAAACTACATTTTGTATAACTAAAAAAGCGCTTCTATATGGTCAGCATGTAGCCAAATTTAAAAATTAATTTATTCTGTGATTGTAAAATGACTCGTTCCATATCATTACGATTTATCGTGCGAATTATCCATGGAACACGTAACTAACTAACTACGGATACATAAGACATGTACGAGCTCCTTTCCTTCTTTGAAACATTACAGTGGTTCTTAATTGGTCATTTTCTTTTGAATAACTTAACATTACGCCGGAAAGTCAAACGCAGAAAAAAAAATCACAGAGACTGAGAGCCATGATGAAACTATAATATTAATAGTGCATCACAACTATAACGTGTCCTGAAAACGCAGAATTCAGTCCATGCGAAACAGTGACTGATGCAACTATCGCCATGCATCTAAAGACGTTAGCACCTCAGCGTCGCTGTCCCTGAAAGGCATGCTACCTGCTGGACAGTACTGCGTTGTTGGTAGACTACGTGTACGAGAAGAGACAGTAGGGATGGGAACCTAAACTCGTACATTCCACATAACATTATCACGTGATCTCTGGTTTCCTCGAGCTACAACGATGACATATTTCGTTTACCTTGGTACTTGAGCAAGAAGCAGACTCTGCAACTGAAAGCCTTTTGATGGGAGGAGACTAGCTCCACCTTGTGCCCTATAAGTAAGAAAATTAATTACGATTTCTGGTCTCAGTCTTGCTCGTAGAAGACTATCGAATTTTTACCCACTTGTAAGGAATTTTAAACATTGATTAAGCAGCTTAGAGGGTGTACAGGGTTGTTTTGTAGTTTGTGGGAATGCAAAATCGTTCTGGGAATGTGTTTCCTCAGGAGTGCGAGACAATCACTCTTAGGCCCGATTTTGTTTCCCTTGTATGTGAGTCACATTTCGTCGGTTCTGTAATACGCCGATGACCTTCAGCTTTAGCTAAGTGCCTGATCTGAAGATATAAATACTGCGATTTCCCAGATGAACGATGATCAGTCTTTGTCCGCAGCTCGTGGTCATGCGGTAGCGTTCTCGCTTCCCGCGCCCGGGTTCCCGGATTCGATTCCCGGCGGGGTCAGGGATTTTCTCTGCCTCGTGATGACTGGGTGTTGTGTGATGTCCTTAGGTTAGTTAGGTTTAAGTAGTTCTAAGTTCTAGGGGACTGATGACCACAGATGTTAAGTCCCATAGTGCTCAGAGCCATTTGAACCATTTGATGATCTGTCTTTAGCGGTAACATGGACTGAAAACCTGGGGCTTACATAAAATGTAACGAACTCTCAAGTACTATTAGTATCTAATCATAAATTAATGATTTCAGAATTCCATGACGAACTGTTTCCTATTCAGCACGACGATGTTCAAACACCATATCAGAAAACAGCTGAGAACTTGGATGTAACGTTGGATGTGCATCTCTACTGGGTACAGAAACTATTGTAAAATGATAAGAATCCCGCTTGCTTCTCTGCCGTATGAAAGTTTCGATACGTATTTCCATAGGATGTGAAACGTAAACTCGTTCAAGCATTCGTTCTACCAAACTATTGTGACGTAATTCAACATGGCACAATTAGTGGAAACACAAAACGGTATGAATGCAAAAAAATGTTCAAATGTGTGTGAAATCTTATGAGACTTAACTGCTAAGGTCATCAGTCCCTAAGCTTACACACTGCTTAACCTAAATTATCCGAAGGACAAACACACACACCCATGCCCAAGGGAGGACTCGAACCTCCGCCGGGACCAGCCGCCCAGGGTATGAATGCATCTGCAGCATCCATCGATATGACCATATCAGTGCTTCATATGGCAAGTTAGGATGGTTGCGGCAAGACAAATTACGTGGCTACCATACGCCACCTTATGTCTACTTCACCCTATCATCAGTGCACAGGTACCTTATTACATGCGCCAGAGATTAAAAGCCTTTCATGTCATCATAATCGGATCATAAGGTCCCATTTATCTAGTATCGTTTCTGTGCGCACTATACATTCGCGTATGGTATAGTGAAACCACGAATTTTGACATTACCGAAAAGAGCCTCAACAAAGGTACTGTTGGAGATAATAATTCCATGCTGTCATCCAAAATCAAAACACTGTCATTTAAAGGAAACAAATATTGTTTGTAAATTGCTAAACAAGTAGTGCTTACAGACTGGTAGACGATGTCTCGTTACTACAGAAGCTACACCCAGCCTTTACACTGCAGATTCTGCTGGCGGAAAGCTTTCGAGTTAATACAGGGAGATCATTGGCCTCATGACAGTCCGGTAGAGGCAGCAAAGGGGTGCTGTTGCGACATTTTCATAAAACAAGGCGACGAAGACCCATTGCAATATCCAGCAGGCTGCTACTACGCTCCTCGAAACAGTTTTTCGCACCGCGTAAAATGATGGCACTTTATCGAGAACATCATTACGAGTCACTGTTCAAGCGAATGAACTAGGCAGTGAATTCCTGGAGCCGAATGCATATATACCACTATAATAACAATAATAATACGCATTCGAAGGACGACGGTTCAATCCCGCGTCCGCCCATCCTGATTTAGGTTTTCCGTGATTTCCCTAAATCGCTCCAGGCAAATGCCGGGATGGTTCCTTTGAAAGGGCACGGCCGACTTCCTTCCCCATCCTTCCCTAAACCGATGAGACCGATGACCTCGCTGTCTGGTCTCCTTCCCCAAAACAACCCAACCCCAACAACAATAATAATAATAATAATAAAATAAAACGTGTCATACATAATTGCGCATATCATGTACACGGTGCCTCTAGATTGTTAGGTCACAAATTTTTACGTTTTTCAACATCATATCTAATATTAGGGCACCCTTTCGGGTTTATAACAACACTGCAGCCGACTTTGGAAGAGGAATCTCTGCGTTAAGCAATGCACCAATAAAGGATATTTATTGTGTCTTGTATCTGGTACACGAGAACCGTAGATGATTCACTTCTCCTTCAATGTATAAATTACATACTAGGGTTGATTCAATCATATTCGACGTAGGTGAGTTGGAAATCCCCCATGAATTAAGCGCATGCGCGAAATCGTTGTTATTAGAGTTGCGCTAAACCAAAACTACAGTTCAATAGGTTTGGTACAGTACACAAATGGCGTAGTAAATGGTAGGATTACTGGATGCATTGGAAGGGAAAGAAACATAACTGAATGTGTGAGGAGAAACTTGGATCCGACAACTTCACTTTGTTCTATATTTGTCTTTTTTTTTTTTTTTACATAATTGGAGCCTCGCATCGTTTTGTGCTAGTTCATAGTTATTTTATATCCTAACAATATACAAATTGCGTTTTATAAGTAAAGGAAATTAGATGATGGCGTAACTTCTTCGCTTTTATGTAACGAAAGCAATTGATTCTGATGAAACTACAATTTACATGCACAAATATAAACAATCTATACAATTATTGCTGTTATTTTGTACTCAATAGAACGTTCTTCATCATGATTGAAGGCAAGAGTCTACCGTTCTTATTGATAAGTGTGAAAGTTGTTTATGAATAAGAGAAAGATGTTCTATATAACCTCGACGAAGTATTGAAGCAATGTTTGATATGGTGTTGCTATGCGTTTTTTACCTTTACCTTTTTCAGGAAATTTCGTTTTGTAACGCTATAAGATAAATCTGTATCGTTTTTCTATTTTTACCGGAACATCCGTGAGTTTCACGTTACAAATCAACAATTTTCCAATAAAAGCTGCATTAAAAATTGACAGTTTCAATTTTTCTGTAAATACTGTATATTATTAAGCAACAGATAGGAAGATATCTACGTAGAACAAAAATGTTCCCATAGGTTACATGGTCCTTTACATACCCTACTCAGTTTCAAGACGGTTCACCGCTTCCAATTTCTAGGAGAATGCAGTAACACACTGGTTGCATATGTAAACAGAGTGATCGAAATTAAGTAACGCCCAATAGGTATGCAACACGCTTAAGGTACAGGTAACGTGGCTACTATCTCAACTGACCAATGCTAAAACAGTAATATCACAAATTGAGTTCGGAAATTTCTGCTTGTTTGTCCTATGTAGTGGCCTGACAAGAGTTGCAAGTGAGTTTATATATTTTCAGGCCCACTACATAGGACAAACAAGCAGAAATTTCCGAACGAGATTCACGGAGCACATGAGAGCTCTAAGAAGTGACAGCATACATTCAACTTTTGCAGAACATCTAATGAACAAAAACCATAACCCCACTAATATCGAAAACGATCTACGCATTCTGAGAAACAGCAACAGTCTATACCGACAACTAACGATAGAAGAAAAGGCTATAGTCGAAGGGAAAAATGTAATAAACGAAAACACAACACTCCGCAACAACACACTCTTTACTGCTCTGAGAGAACTGACCAAGGACACAGAACAGAAAGCACACACACGCAAAAGAACCACTTCCCCATGACACACAGAGACATAAATAATGGATAGAAGTCGTCGTAATTCGCGCTACAGTTTTTCATAGCCTTTCTCGTCACTTGCGATACGCCTCTCGCGACACACGCGAAGAGCAAGATGACGTAATATTCTGGATCGGAAACAAGGTGCAAAAGTTTTGTTTTTCTGTGTAAAAAGCAACCACACACTATCCAACGAACGTGAGAACACGAATAGCTAAGCAACAGCTAAATACATACCAAAACAACTGGTTTCCACAAACACTACCACAACCCTAAGTATATACTGCTGACATACGAAGTTCACCTTGAGTATTTGTTTACTAACAGCCGCTCACATGGTTGCAGATGACATGATGTTCACTAAGTAAGTAGATGGCAACAGAAAAAAAGCACAGAAAATATGTCACAAACAGCGCCAATAATAGCTTAAAACATGCTGTAGCATACAATAAATAAGGTAGTATGAAAGTATCAATATAAAACTATATTTCAAAAGACGATTTGTAAAAATGTAATAATGCTTTATTGTGTTTGTACAACGATACCATTTTCTGCATGTTTTAGGTTAAAAAACAAACCACTGACGGTGGTGATATTTGTCGCCGAAACTAGTTTGGGATAACAAAGAAATAAACAAATAACACGGTGTTTGCATCAATGCGGACTCAATTTGTGATATTACTGTTTTTCTGTGCAAACACGGACCAAATGGAAGCGTTCCAAGATAATATTATTGACCAATTCTACATGGAAAACTCCCATAGTCTACGCTCAGTAACGGTAACCTACGGTGGTTTTACAACTTTAGTAGTTGTGAATTATCTGCCCCTATTCCAGGAATCACCAGTATTGGCAGACTCTCCTAGGCGTGGCTTTAAACAATACACTCTGTTGCGCTCCAGGCGACTTATTTCAATGAGAAAATGTTTAATAAAATGACTAGAGAGGAAAGTGTAGCTACTTGTGGAAACGACAAACCATCTCCCGAACTCTCACTGCGACCGCTGGCAAATGACTTTACTCCCCCCCTTCCCTATTCCCCCCCCCCCCCCCCCCCCCCCCCTCCCGCGGAGCAATGCCGCGTGACAGGTGTCTGCTGCTTGGGCCCTTCACCGGCTGCTGACCTGCAACCCGACACGGGGGCAGCGGCGCGCCCACACCAGGCCGAGAGGCTGACGGGCGCGTCCAATTCGCGGCCTCTCGCTGGTCCCGCCCAAGGTCGCCGCATTAACACACAATGTGCGCCGCTATGGGGGCCAGGTTGCCACCTCATCTTCTTCCCTCGTCAGCTTGCATTGCTCCTGAGCAGAACATAACGAATGCTCTGTTTGGAGAGGAAACTGTGTAAAGTGTACACCTACACACACACACACACACACACACACACACACACACACTAGAGGTGGGTAGTTCGCGGACGAACGGGTGCAAAGGAACGGTTCACCAAGATGAACGAAAGGACCGAGGAACGAATTCCAAGGAACGATCGGTTCATAGTTCACATCGGTCGCGGCGGTCTACTTATAGTTCCCGGGAACGAAGAACGATCGGTTCATAGTTCACTTCGGTCGCGGCGGTCACTTGGGCAGTTAATGTTCCAGCCTCGATCGCATGCTCGTCTCAGTCTCGGTCTCCCTCGGCCGCACTCGTCGTTCGTCGCATGACCACCTGTCTCAGTTCCACTGCCGACCGCTCCTAGATAGTTCAGCATCCAGTTGTTCGTTTCGTTCACTGCGCTCACCTATTTTACATGTGTTTCAAACTGTTCTTGCAGTTGGTTCTGGCTATTTAGCGTCCACGACCGGTAATCAAAAAGTATTTTATAGTTACGTAAATTACATAAAAATTACGTTGTATGTAATAGGTACGTCTTTTCAGGTAACAAAAGGGCATATCAGCTCACTTCATTATATCGATGAACAGCAGAAGACATACTTATAACAAGGCAAGTTTTTTTGTTATTCATATATTTTTTGGTTTCATCGACTTGAGTTAGCAGCTAACTTTCAATAATTTGCTTAATTTTTAGTGTAAGAAAATTCATATAAAACGATTTTCGTGTATATTTCATGTACAAAACATTACGTTTAGGAAGGCTCTAATTATTTTTAAGTTTGGTTGTTTCCAATTTTCATTACCTGCTAGTTTGTTTTCTTCGGAAAAGAAAGAAAAGAATAAAAAGTGGGTTGTGGGTCATTTTGGCTCAGTAGGAAAAGCGGTGCCTCTTCATTTGAAAAGACATAGATTGCCATAAAATCGTATTTACTTATTATCTCAAAAACATTTGTTCAGAAGGAGCTTTCAAACCAAAAACTTTATTACTATGAACTTTATTGTTATTATTATTATTGCTGCATTTACTTTAATAATGCAACATAAAAACCTAATTTTTACTAAGCGTGTGATGCAAGTATAAGATAACCACATTCTATTTTATGCTTCCATGAAGTCTACTTTGCCTACAAACTCAGAGACAACGTGAAGTGAAGTATATATACGGTGTAAACGATTATTGTTTACAACGTAGCATAGCTATGTAGTGGAAGTCGAAACGAAGAATTTTATACAAGACACTTGTGGTTTATTAAGATGGGAAACAGCCACCAACAGGTTTACAAGACTACATGAGCTACATCCCACGCGCGTCGCGTGAGATTTTCATATTCTCTTCTCCAGCTCTCTACACATCGTCATAGATTGTTTCGCAGTTGTTGCTTGCATTAGCTTTTTATTTCTTCACTGCCTAATTATTACATGTTTGTCTATTTGTTGTATCTTCTCGTAACGGGCAACACATCGTCCATAATTGGCGAGTAGTCTGTACTCGAGGCCGGTTTTCCGTGCGCCACCCTATATTATTTATTTGCGATCAGCCACACAAGGCTACAGTTGGCTAAACGAGAGGTTCTGTAGAATCACAGAAATTTCTTCTAAAAGTGTGTGAGAATTCTGTAATGAATAAAAGCTCTATACTCCAGGGGGGAGGCAAGTGCCCCCTCTTGGTGCCCTCCATCCTTCAGTCACCTACACTACTAGTTTTCAATTTTTCATAAGAACCATATAACAAGCACAAATGAACGGTGAACGAGTAAAAATGAACGGCTCCCAAAAAAGAATGATCACCAGTGAACTAGTTCCCAAGGATGAACGAGTTTGCCCATCTCTAACACACACACACACTGTCTGATCAAAGCTATCCAGATACCTACCAGTGGCAACCAACATCATGTCTGTACTCCCTCCACCGTTATGATGCTTTTACACGACTGGGGACACTTTCAACGAGGTTTCCGGTGCCTGTGGAGGAATCGCAACACATTCTTCCTCAAAAATCTAAACCAAAGAAGATAGTGATGCTGGAGGCAGGGATCTGAAGTGAAATCGACTTTCTCTCTAAGAGGTGTTCCGCTGGGTTCAAGTCGGGACGCTGGGGAGGCCAGATCACTTCAGGATCGTAACAGTCCACAAACCATACTCGCATATATACTGTCCGTAAGTCGTGGTCTAGTGGCTAGCGTTGCTACTTCTGGATCACGGGGTCCCGGGTTCGATTCCCGGCCAGGTTGGAGATTTTCTCTGCCCGGGGACTGGGTGTTTGTGTTGTCCTCATCATTCCATCATCATTCATGAAAGTAGTTAGACTGGAGTGTGTACATATTGGGAATGTGTACGGGCGCTGATGACCGCGAAGTTGGGCGCCCACAAACCAAACATCATCATCATCATATATGCTGCATTATCGTAAGATGCATTGTTATGTTGATAGAAACGATCATCGTCTCCTAACGTTCCTCTGCTGTATGCAGAACACTGTATCATAAAATGCGTTCTTTTCATTACGCATATAGCGTTTTTCTTAAGCACAATAACGGTGCCACATTTAACAACGAAAAACATCCCATAACGTAACATCATCTCCTGCATAGTTCGCTGCCTACATTAAACGTTATCGCAGGTAAGGTTCTCCACACATTCATCGAACCCAGAGTCCTCCTTGGGGCTGACACAAAGTGTACCGTGATTTATCACTCCAGATCTCTCGTTTCCAGTCATCCACTGTCTAGTGCTGTTACTCTTTACACTACCCCTTGCTTGTATAAGGAGCTGTTCCACTGTTATATCCCATACCCTTTTTAACTCCCTATCCACAGTCACTGTCCTAGCCGAACTGCTGGCAGCACTTTGGAACTTACGAGCGATTCCTACTGCTGATTTCATGTAATTTTCTCACAACCATCCTCCACAAAACTAGATGGTCCTTGTCTGTCAGTGTATAGGTCTGCCTGGTCTTGGTTTAGATGTTCATGTTTCTTCTCGTTTCTGCTTCTAATTCACAACAGTCTACTTGGGCGGCTCAAGAAGAACTGAACTGTACTGACAACGCAATACTACCAGCTTCCTCTTTTCACTAGCGGGTTCTGTAGTCGAGACGGCGTAAGAAGATCCCTGACAGATCGCAGTGGTATTGGCAGCTTTCAACTGCGAAGTGCTAACGGCTGCAGGCTAAAACAATAGGCGTCGACAGAGCTGCGACAACACTGAGGCGTTGCCATATAAACATTTGAAAATCGCGTGACGTTACTGGTTAGTCGAACGCCCGTGAAGCTGCCGCCTCCAGCCCATTACAACTGTCAACGATCAGCTTAGGCCGATTCAACTACATTCACGTGTAGTTGTCATTTATAAAGAGGTATCCTGAAACTTTTGATTACATGGTGTTTAGGGCACACCACTGCCCAGTGCTACGTTTCGTACCAACATTACGAACTGTCTGTCTTACCCAATTCGCGTCAGCAGCAGACATCGTTAACGCGGCCTGGTCTTTCCTCCTATGAATGGTATGCGAAGAAACAACTGTCGCAAAATATTCGTCAGCTGACGTTTCCCTAAATTCACGTTTCCCAAAATCTCAGCATTCACGAAAACAACATCCGCTTTCTTACAAAGAAGTTCCATAAGGATCATTGCCACACTTTCCTACGGGCTGTGCCCGCCTGTTGTAATTCTAGCGGCACATATCTCACCGCGGTCTGTCTCTGCTGTCAGCTCTACTTACTAAGCACACCATTCTTGTATACGATGTCTTTATAGATACACTGCACTTCCCTCGAACCCCACAACAAATCTTACATCCGCCTATCATTCATTTCACGTGTTCATTCATTTCATATCCCTTACTGATATTTCTCTAAATATTTTATTGCTATACTTTGCGTCTTCTGCGTGCATTTCATGATATAAATATGCTTTAGAATCGAATGTATTATTCTGAATACTAAAACCGCAAAAATTGGAAAAAATACCTTAAAAAAGCTCACTCGATATTACGTAAACTAGCCATGCTGCCTGAGGGACCGTCTTAAACCCTTTTTTTTCTTATTATTACTATTTGCCCGCATCTCGTGGTCGTGCGGTAGCGTTCTCGCTTCCCACGCCCGGGTTCCCGGGTTCGATTCCCGGCGGGGTCAGGGATTTTCTCTGCCTCGTGATGGCTGGGTGTTGTGTGCTGTCCTTAGGTTAGTTAGGTTTAAGTAGTTCTAAGTTCTAGGGGACTGATGACCTAAGATGTTAAGTCCCATAGTGCTCAGAGCCATTTGAACCATTATTATTATTTCATCCTCATGTCTACAACTACGACTCCATGACTGCTCTGCAATTCTCACTTACGTAATTGGCACATAGAACCACTTTCACACTATTTTGCGACCGCTCCACTCCCGAAACTAAATCCTTCCATGCGACCTTTGTTTCTCTTATTTTTTCAGGATGGTTGTTTCACGTGAGCGTGAACAAAATATTTTCATATTCGGAGGGCACAGTTGGTGATTAAAATTTCGAGTTAACATCTGGCCACAACTAAAAGTGTTTTAGTGATTGCTATCCCAGGTCGCTTATCATACCTGTGACAGTCCTGTTTCGCGATACTACGAAACGAGCTGCCCTTCTTTAGCTTCTTCGACGTCGTTTGTCAATCGTATGTGCTAAGAATCTCATGCCATGCAACATAGCTCTAGAAGAGAGCGGAAAAGCAAAATGTGATGGTCTCTTTAGTAGATCAGTTGCATCTTCTTAACTCTTCTGGCAATGAAACACAATCTTTGGTTCGCCTTCCCCTCAACATTCTCTATGTGATTGTTTCACATTTAAGTTTTTCATAACCGTTATCCTAGGTATTTATTTGAAACGGTTACATTTCGACGTGTATTATTTATCATGTAATCCTTATATGGAGAACGTCACACTTTTCATTGTTCAGGGCAATTAACACTTTTCACATCAGAGATATATCTTGTGTAAATCGTTTTGTAATTCACATAGTTCTTCTGGTGGTTTTGGTAGATGATAAGCGACAGAATGACCTGTGAACAATCTGTGAGAGCTGGTTAGACCGTCTCCTGAATCGTTTATATAAATTATGAACAGCAGAGGACCAATAACACTTCCTTGGAGAACCCCAAGTATCACTTCTGTTTTAGTATGGCTTTGTGTCAGTTACTACAAACTGTGACTCTTCGGACAGCAAATCAAGAACCTAGTCGCACAACTGTGACGATTCTCCGCACTCACACATTTCGACTGGAAGACACTTGTGAGGAACAGTGTGTAAGGCATCAGTAAAATTTTGAAATATGGAATCTACTTTTCTCCACTGTCGATAGCACGCATTGCTTCATTTGAGTAAAGACTTGAGTTTCATAAGAAAAATATTTTCTGAATCAGAAAAAATAGGTATCGTTCACGGTTTCGACTTAGGAAGAGTCATCAGGCTATCTGAATACTTTGCGTAGTTGCTCGTCAAGATAGTTTGATGAGTTACTTTGTAACAGACATAATTAGTCCAATGTAGTGGGTGTTTCCTTCCCGCGAGGGCGCGGTTGGCTCCTTTTACAGCGAGCGGCTAAAGTGTGACGTCATTATCCGGGCTCGCTGTCCAGTCTGGACCAGTTCTCTGGATTTGGGCAGCAGGACCG
The DNA here is from genome assembly GCF_023864345.2 of Schistocerca serialis cubense. NCBI lineage: Eukaryota > Metazoa > Arthropoda > Insecta > Orthoptera > Acrididae > Schistocerca > Schistocerca serialis. The sequence goes on from NC_064646.1 coordinate 143,575,615, forward strand.
CAACGCCTTTCCTTATTGAGAGGCGGTGTGCGTTTCGCCGAAACCTACGCCATGCCGCGCGTGGGATCCGTCACGCAATGCACATCACAGAGTTTCACTGAGTATTGAAGGCTGTCTAACATATCAGCTGTTCTAGGTGAGAAGTAGGCGAGCTTGCAAACGTTCAGGAAGGATGGAACGGAGATTGAATTTCGATATCTCGCCTGCGACTATATCGTAATGGATGAAGTGTTAGCTCATCGTGGAAAGGATTGGACATGGCGCCTGTAATTTATTGATATAAATGTTCTGGACTTCGTCTGATTTCCTTTCGGAGAAGCCACAGGAAATTTGAACCAAGATCGCCGAACGAAAATTTAAGTCCATACTGCAGGGTTATAATCCCAACTACCACACACGTGGATGAATTTTCGCATCTCGCCTGGACACCATTGTCACCGGATCTCAATATTATTGAGCCTTTGTGGTCTAATTCGGAGAAAAAGGTGCATGATCGCTATCCATCTCAGTCACTCAGTCATCGTTACCTGGACGTACCACAATTTTGCTTGAAAAATGGTGTAAGATTCCCTTGTGTACCATACAGGACCAGTATTTATCCATACCGAGACAACTGGGAGCTATTTCGACGGCCAACGATTTTCCTACATGGTAATTGGACCTGGTAATGTGTTTTTGGCGTTTCCATATATTTGTCCAACCCCTGCATCAGACAGTAGTGGTACGTGTTCTCAACCAAAATTCAACACCCCAACCCCACCTCCACCCCTCAAACAGACCATGAAGGTCCAACGGCATCACCAGCCGCCGTATAATCCTCAGCCCAAATGCGTCACTGGATGGGGAATGTGGGGGGGGGGGGGGGGGGGGGTTGAGGGGGGAGAGGGGGTATGGTCAGTACACCGCTGTCCCGGCCGTATGTCAGTTTACGAGACCAGAGCCGCTCCTTCTCACTCAAGTACACTACTGGCCATTAAATTGCTACACCAAGAAGAAATGCAGATGATTAACTGGAATTCATTGGGCAAATATATTATACTAGAACTAACATGTGATTACATTTTTACGCAAATTGGGTGCACAAATCCTGAGAAATCAGTGCCCAGAACAACCACCTCTGACCGTAATAACGGCCTTGATATGCCTGGGCATTGAGTCAAGCAGAACTTGGATGGCGCGTACAGGTACAGCTGCCCATGCAGCTTCCACACCATACCACATTTGATCAAGAGTAGTGACTGGCGTATTGTAACGAGCCAGTTGCTCGGCCACCATTGACCAGACGTTTTCATTTGGTGAGAGATCTGGAGAATGTGCTGGCCAGTACAGCAGTCGAACATTTTCTGTATCCAGAAAGGCCAGTACAGCAACTGCAACATGCGGTCACGCATTATCCTGCTGAAATGTAGGGTTTCGCAGGGATCGAATGAAGGGTAGAGCGATGTGTCGTAACACATCTGAAATGTAACGTCCATTGTTCAAAGTGCCGTCAATGCGAACAAGAGGTGACCGAGACGTGTAACCAATGGCACCCCATACTATCACGGCGGGTGATACGCCAGTATGGCGATGACGAATACACGCTTCTAATGTGCGTTAACCGCGATGTCGCCAAACACAGATGCCACCATCATGATGCTGTAAACAGAACCTGGATTCATCCGAAAAAATGACGTTTTGCCATTCGTGCGCCCAGGTTAGTCGTTGAGTACACCATCGCTGGCGCTCCTGTCTGTGTTGCAGCGTCAGGGGTAACCGCAGCCATGGTCTCCGAGCCGACAGTCCATGTTGCTGCAAACGCCGTCGCACTGTTCGTGCAGATGGTTGTAGTCTTGCAAACGTTCCCATCTGTTGCCTCAAGGATCGAGACGTGGCTGAACGATCCGCTACACCCATGCGGATAAGATGCCTGTTATCTCGACTGCTAGTGATACAAGGCCGTTGGGATCCAGCACGGCGTTCCGTATTAACCTGCTGAACCCACCGATTCCATATTCTGCTAACAGTCATTGGATCTCGACCAACGCGAGCAGTAATGTCGCGATGCGATAAAAAACAGTCATGATAGGCTACAATCCGACCTTTATCAAAGTCGGAAACGTGATGGTACGCATTTCTCCTCCTTACACGAGGCATCACAGCAACGTTTCACCAGGCAGCGCCGGTCAGCTGCTGTTTGAGTATGAAAAATTGGTTGGAAACTTTCCTCATGTCAGCACGTTGTAGGTGTCGCCACCGGCGCCAACCTTCTGTGAATGCTCTGAAAAGTTAATCATTTGCATATCACAGCATCTTCTTTGTTAAATTTGGCGTCTGTAGCACGTCATCTTCGTGGTGTAACAATTTTAATGGCCTCATAAGGGCTGAGTGCACCCCGCTTGCCAGGTGATCTGACAGGAACCGGCTGTTACCACTGCGAGAAGGCCATTGGCTGTGTTCTCATTTGCTGCGGCACATTCTGCACGAACACTATCTCCGATACCAGTACAAATTGAAACTAAATGAAATCTTATTTCTTATTATGTACTCTGAGAGCAAATGAAGAATCATACTTAGTATAAAATAATTTAAAAAACTACGCTACAAGGGACTCGATGTGGAAGATATGCGCAATTGTATAACTTACAGATAAAGTAAGAATCGGCTTCAGTTGTAATGAGATTTTATTTATTAATTTCGTGATTGGTTTCAGACCGGTAAAGCTCCATTCTCAGCCGCTGACAATGAACTGGATACAAACATGCATATCGGTCGGACCTGTCTGTTTGGAAAGTCAGATTCTCGTCCTCCCATGTGCAAGGGAGCTACGAACAGCCAGCGAAGCACAGCACCGAGGCCAACAAAATGGTTCAAATGGCTCTGAGCACTATGGGACTCAACTGCTGAGGTCATTAGTCCCCTAGAACTTAGAACTAGTTAAACCTAACTAACCTAAGGACATCACAAACATCCATGCCCGAGGCAGGATTCGAACCTGCGACCGTAGTGGTCTTGCGGTTCCAGACTGCAGTGCCTTTAACCGCACGGCCACTTCGGCCGGCGAGGCCAACAACGAACTATGTAGGTGTATCTGCATGTATGGTTGTTTCTAGTTAATTGTTCGAACCTGAGGACGGAGATGTAATGCTATAAATCCGGTCGTGTAGTTAATAAACAAGCCGGCAGGTGTGGCCGAGCGGTTCTAGGCGCTTAAGTCTGGAACCGCGCGACCGCTACGGTTCCAGGTTCGAATCCTGCCTCGGGCATGGATGTGTGTGATGTCCTTATGTTAGTTAGGTTTAAGTAGTTCTAAGTTCTACGGGACTGTTGACCTGCGATGTTGAGTCCCATGGTGCACAGAGCCATTTGAACCATTTAAATAAACAAATTCTCATTACGGCTCAGGCGGAGTCTTGCTTTACGAACTAAACTACAGCTTCGCGCAACACTGGATCAAGGTAAACGCTATCAGTGTGAATGTCTGGCAGAATGGGACTACAAGAAACGACGTTCGAAACAGGAGTGATTTAGCACTCTTTCTTAGGGATTTTTTGCGCAACAAGCCGCTACAAGTGGCCTACTGAAGTACTAACAAAAGGAAAAGGAATGAGGGGCAGTGTGTGAAAGCAGGCGGGCCTTCGCTCCTCCCCTTCCACGGTCCACACAAAGCAGCCGTGCTGCTCTCTCGAGTCGTCGTCCACGACCTTGGCGTCCGCAACTTGCGAACGTGGGCCGGCGGTTTTTGCTCCTCGCTTGTAGTTCCGTTACCTGCATGGAACCAGAGCGGTACTCTCGACGCAAAGTTCTTTTCCGCTATTCACTAGCTGTAGAATCATGTCCTACCCTATGCGACACGCACTATGCGCCACCACCCTTGTGCAGGACAGTAACGTGTCAGTTGCGAAATTGTTATTGAGACATTTTCAACGCGATCAGGGGCATGAAAAATGTAATCGAAATATAGTACTCTTCCAATGCTAGCATTTAATTCATATCTGGCCAAAACCGCAAGTACATGAATTTCCTAAGCCGGCCGAAGTGGCCGTGCGGTTAAAGGCGCTGCAGTCTGGAAACGCAAGACCGCTACGGTCGCAGGTTAGAATCCTGCCTCGGGCATGGATGTTTGTGATGTCCTTAGGTTAGTTAGGTTTAACTAGTTCTAAGTTCTAGGGAACTAATGACCTCAGCAGTTGAGTCCCATAGTGCTCAGAGCCATTTGAACCATTTTTGCCATGAATTTCCTATTTTTCTGCCTGCATGCGTTACGCTTCTGTAATGGAGATAAATAACGCATGATAATGGTACGGCGCAGAAAATGAAGGTAGCCATTTCGAAATCTGGTACGGGAAATTTGTTTTTTATTTCACAGGATTTGGCTGAAAGTAGGAGAGGTCGTGGCAGAATATTCCCGATCATCAAAAATTCAATACACAGTAGCACATCTGTCTGCATAAGCTGGACATATTCTAAACAGCGAAAATCCACGTTAAACGACGTATAAAATACAACTGCCCTTTAAAGTGGATTTCCACTGTTTAGAATATGTCCACCTCATGTAAACAGATGTGCTACTGTGTGCTGTGATTTTTGTGATGTAACAAGCATCTACAAGCGATATATAGATGGATATGCCCATTTGCACAAGGTGCTTTATGTTTTTAAACATTTTAATTACAACAGGACTCTTATAATGTTCTGATTTTTATCCACATGACAACGTGGCGTGAGGTCCAACGTAAAATGAACAAATTTCACTACAAAAAGATGTTTAAGACCTGAAGATAACAGCAAAGTCTTTTGAAACCTGTTACCTTAAACAAAGGAATATTTATGCGATCTAGGATGTTGAATGAATTTAACAAGAAAAACGGATCGCTCCTTCGGTAATCCCAGAACGATAAAATTCAAAAGAATAAACAACTTTTTGTAATTTTTTAAAATATTAAACTATAAAACAACGGGTTTAATCAAAGTACCAGGATCTTCGAAGTGTTCCTTCATACGAAAATTTTGGGAACCCTTGCTCTAGACTTACCCATCACGCTACTGTAGTAGTAACACCGCCCTTTTTTCGAACAGTCCATTTTCCCTAAACGTGTATCATAAACTATTAAATGGGCTACACTGATCTGTTACGAATATAGCATATCGCTTCTGCATTTGTTTCATCTCACTCTTACTGCAGTATAATACGATAATAATGTTCAAATGTGTGTGAAATCTTATGGGACTTAACTTCTAAGGTCATCAGTCCCTAAGCTTACACACTACTTAACCTAAATTATCCTAAGGACAAACACACACACATGCCCGAGGGAGGACTCGAACCTCCGCCGGGACCAGCCGTACAGTCAATGACCGCAGCGCCTTAGACCGCTCGGCTAATCGCGCGCAGCTGATAATAATGCTCTGCCGTTCTGGCCTCAGACTGGCCAATCGAGACCGACCGACTACCTTATCACCTTCGGCCAGTGGCGTCATGTGGATACGGTTTGAAGGGTCTTGTCTTCAGCACACACTCTCTCGGCCGTGGCAGACTTCGCAGACGTTCGAGCGGCTACTTCCTCTTCAAACAGCTCCTCAACACTGGCATCACGAGCCTGGGTGCATTCCCGATCCAGTCCACCCAGCAAGGAAAAATCCCTGGCAGTAACAGGAACTGATCTCAGGCGCTCCACATGGCAGTCGGCCACGTCGACCACAGTTATGTAGGCGCGCTCTTACTAGACTGGAACAGCAAAATTTCTATCACAGACTACGCTCTACACAGGCACGACTGAGTGCCTGCTCTCAGCACTTCAACTATGCCAGTACAGCTCGCGAAAAATAACAAAATTAAAAATAAACATAATATAAACAAAATAAACATAATAACAAAATTAAAAATAAATAACAAAATTAAAATTTTGATAAACCCTGATACAGAAGGTACAATAAATAAAATCTACTTTAAAAAATTTAAAATAATATTTCATAAAATTCTTACATTACCAATAAACTATAATTTAAAAACTCAATTCTATAAAATATACTACGACAAAATTCAACAAAATTATTTGTATTAAATAATTAAATAAACAAAAAATAAATATAAGAGACGCATTCTCTTCTTGAGCGTAGGGTCGATTTGCATCCCTTTGTTCCGAAGAGCGCTGCCCCAGTTGACAGTCACTTTACGACCTAAGCAATACGTTCGATCTGGTTGCTATCTCTTTACTACATAGTCGGGCATTGCAGTCTTTGCGCACAGAAGGTGCAGGGGGAGTTGTTCATAATCACACATGTGTAATCGTACATAATGCTTCAACTGCCCCTGGCGATCGGTATTATGCAGCCCACAACACCTTAAAAAGCCAAGAGCGAGATTTCCATATTCAAAAAATGGTTCAAATGGCTCTGAGCACTATGGGACTCAACTGCTGAGGTCATTAGTCCCCTAGAACTTAGAACTAGTTAAACCTAACTAACCTAAGGACATCACAAACATCCATGCCCGAGGCAGGATTCTAACCTGCGACCGTAGCGGTCTTGCGGTTCCAGACTGCAGCGCCTTTAACCGCACGGCCACTTCGGCCGGCGATTTCCATATTCTTTCGCTCGCTATGCACTAAATTTTATTCCTAGAGAAAAAGTAAACAGAACCTTTTTGTAGTAATTTTAAAGTAGTTAAATTTTGTACTAGAATAAGTTTTCGCTGGGGGCCACAGTTTTTGAATGTGCTTTAAGGTCACTCTTGTACGTTTTTCTTGAATAATTCGAAAACTACAGCCTCTAGCAAAAACATGTCCCAGAACAAAATTTTACTACATTGAATTTCCTACAAAAAAGTCCTCTTTATTTTAGTGTACTGAGCGAGAGAATATGAAATGTAGCACATGGTATTTGAAGGCGTTGTAGGTTGCAAAAAAGTACACAAAGTAGCGGTAGGGGAAGCTGAATCATCCTATATACAGTGTCATTAAATTTTGTCTGCAAAAGAAATGAGGAATCAGAATCTCATTAAAAACTGTGCTTGACAGAGGTACAGAAAGTGCTAGTTATTCCAACTGCAAACTCGCGTCGAGCCTCCAGGTCACCACAGTCTGCTCTCGGTCAAACTCAAATACTGGGTGATCAAAAAGTCAGTATAAATTTGAAAACTTAATAAACCACGGAATAATGTAGATAGAGAGGTATAAATTGACACACATGCTTGGAATGACATGGGGTTTTATTAGAATCCCCCCAAAACACACCCCATAGTGCTAGACACGTGAAAGATCTCTTGCGCGCGACGTTTGGTGATTATCGTGTGCTCAGCCGCCACTTTCGTCATGCTTGGCCTCCCAGGTCCCCAGACCTCAGTCCTCGCAATTATTGGCTTTGGTATTACCTGAAGTCGCCAGTGTATCGTGATCGACCGACATTTCCAGGGATGCTGAAAGACAACATCCGACGCCAATGCCTCACCATAACTCCGGACATGCTTTACAGTGCTGTTGACAACGTTATTCCTCGACTACAGCTATTGTTGAGGAATGATGATGGACATATTGAGCATTTCCTGTAAAGAACATCATCTTTGCTTTGTCTTACTTTGTTATGTTAATTATTGCTATTCTTATCAGATGAAGCACCATCTGTCGCACATTTCTTGAAGGTTTGTATTTTTTTTTTTTTTAGTTCTAATAAAACCCCATGTCATTCCAAGCATGTGTGTCAATTTGTACCTCTCTATCTACATTATTCCGTGATTTATTCAGTTTTCAAATTTATACTGACTTTTTGATCACCCGGTATATCGCGCGCCTTCCCCTTCCTACACACGGATAGCACGCTCACCGATTCTACATACACCGTGCGTGTGTCTGACCAGCAGTCATTCCTCGCCAGTTCCGCTGCTTTGGCCCGTACGTGTTTATATCGATAGCAGGCCGGTGGACATAATGTTCTGGCTGTTCAGTGGAGTTTTAATCTGCTAGTACGTTTTAAATCACCGCACTGTCCCATGCAGAGTCAAAGAATGATTGTAGCAACATTGCTACCTGATATAAACGTGCTTCTGGAGGGCTGTGAAGTGACGAAGCCTTCTGCTCGTGGTTGCAGGTGCTGGCGCTCGCCGCCGCCGCGGCGGCCGCCACAGAGAGCAGCGAAGGCGACGGCGACAAGAGCGGCCCGGCCGCCGCGCCGGTCAGCACGGAGGCTCCAGCCCAGGCGGTCGCGGATCCCGGCTCCAGCTCCAGCACGGTGGGCCCGCCGCCTCCTGCGGCCGCCGACAGCGCCGCCGCGGGGTCCGACACTTCCAGCGTCGCCGTACCCAATGACGTCATGAGCAGCGGGAGCGCCAGGGAAGGCGCCGCCAGTCTCGCCGATGCTCGTAAGTCGCCCACACTCGCCGTCCGCACGGCGTGCTGCAGATACCTGCTCTAATCCGACTCCTTGCTCTGTCGGCTACAATAATAGTAATCTAAAAAAATTGTAGACTTTGCGAACTGCTAACTCCCCTATGTGTGCGTAATAAATGCATATTAATATCAGCGCCATCTGGTTTCCCCCTTCAAGCTAGAAGAGTTTCGTTCTTTGTAGTTTTTTCGTTTGATGCTTATTTCGTGAGATATTTGGCCCGGTCAGTATCAATGGACCACCCTGTATACATAAGATACACTGAAGCCCCAAAGAAACTGGTATAGGCATGCGTATTCAAATATATGTAAACAGGCAAAATACGGCGCTGCGGTTGGCAACACCTATATAAGACAAAAAGCGTCTGGAACAACTGTTAGATCGGTTACAGTCGCTACAGTGGCGCGTTATCAAGATTTAAGTGAGTTTGAAAGTAATGTTATAGTTGGCGCACGAGCGACGGGACACAATATCTCCGAGGTAACGATAAGTGGGGATTTTCCCGTACGACCATTTCACAAGTGTACCGTGCTTATCAGGAATTCGGTAAAACATCAAATCTCCGACATCGCTACGGGCGGATAAAAGCCCTGCGAGAATGGAATCAACGACGACTGAAGAGAATCGCTCCACGAGACAGAAGTGCAACCCTTCCGCAAATTCCTGCAGATTTGGATGCTGGGCCATCAATAAGTGTCAGCGTGCGAACCATTCAACGAAACATCACCGATATGGGCTTTCGGAGCAGAAGGCCCACCTTTGTACCCTTAATGACTGTACAACACAAAGCTTTACTCCTCGCCTGGGTCTGTCAACACTGACATTGGACTTCTGATGACTGGAAACATGTTGTCTGTTCGAACGACTCTCGTTTCAAATTGTACCGAGCAGATGGATGTTTACGGGTATGGAGACAATCTCGTAAGTCCATTGACCCTGCATGTCAGCAGAGGACTGTTCAAACTGGTGGAGGTTGTGTAATGGTGTAGGGCGTGTTCAGTTGGAGTGGCATGGGACTCCTGACACTTCTAGATACGACTCTGACAGGTGACACATACTTAAGCATTCTGTCTGATCACCTGCATCCATTCATGTCCATTATGATTTCCGACAGCCTTGGGCAATTCCATCAGGACAATGAGACACCTCACATGTCCGGAATTGTTGCATAGTGGCTCCAGGAACACACTTCTGAATTTAAACACTTCCGCTGGCCCCTAAACTCCCTAGGTATGAACATTATTGAGCATATCTGGAATGCCTTGCAACGTGCTGTTCAGAAGAGATCTCCACACTCATCTACATCTACATTTATACTCCGCAAGCCACCCAACGGTGTGTGGCGGAGGGCACTTTACGTGCCACTGTCATTACCTCCCTTTCCTGTTCCAGTCGAGTATGGTTCGCGGCAAGATGGTTCAAATGGCTCTGAGCACTATGGGACTTAACATCTACTGTCATCAGTCCCCTAGAACTTAGAACGACTTAAACCTAACTAACCTAAGGACATCACACACATCCATGCCCGAGGCAGGATTCGAACCTGCGACCGTAGCAGTCCCGCGGTTCCGGACTGAGCGCCTAGAACCGCTAGACCACCGCGGCCGGCTCGCGGGAAGAACGACTGCCGGAAAGCCTCCATGGGCGCTCGAATTTCTCTGATTTTACATTCGTGATCTTCTCGGGAGGTATAAGTAGGGGGAAGCAATATATTCGGTGCCTCATCCAGAAACGCACCCTCTCGGAACCTGGACAGCAAGCTACACCGCGAACCAGAGCGTTCTCTTGCAGAGTCTGCCACCTGAGTTTGCTAAACATCTCCGTAACGCCATCACGCTTACCAAATAACCCTGTGACGAAACGTGCCGCTCTTCTTTGGATCTTCTCTATCTCCTCTGTCAACCCGACCTGGTTCGAATCCCACACTCACGTACTCTTACGGATTTATGGACAGCCCTACAGGATTCATGGTGCCAATTCCCTTTAGAACCACATTCAGACATTAGTCGAGTCTTTCTGTGTGTTCGCGGGGGGCCCACACGATATTAGGGAGATGTACCAGTTTCTTTGGCTCTACAGGTTGTAGACACATAGTTGACAACACACTGGAATTGGCGTCTGGCCATGAGTCGTGCACGGATAGCCAAAGCGGTCAAGGCGACCGCTCGCGTAATGCGGGAAATCTGTGTTCGATTCCCGATGTGGCACAAATTTTCACTGTCGTCATTCAATTATACAGCTGTCCATAGTCGCAACTGTACGTTCATTATGTGAAATACTGAAAATCAAATTTTTGTTGCCCTTGGAAGCCGTGAAAATAGGCTGCCTGCAACTGGGCCCGTGCGTCGTTTAGCCGCTTAGCAATCTACACTACTGGCCATTAAAATTGCTACATTACGAAACTGACGTGCTACAGACGCAAAATTTAACCGACAGGAAGAAGATGCTGAGATATGCAAATGATTAGCTTTTCAGAGCATTCACACAAGTTTGACGCCGGTGGCGATTCCTACAACGTGCTGACATGAGGAAAGTTTCCAACCGATTTCTCATACACAAACAGCAGTTGGCCGGCGTTGCCTGGTGAAAGGTTATTATGATTCCTCGTGTAAGGATGAGAAATGCGTACCATCACGTTTCCGGCTTTGATAAAGGTCGGATTGTAGCCTATCGCGATTGCGGTTTATCGTATCGCGACATTGCTGCTCGCCTAGGTCGAGATCCAATGACTGTTAGCAGGATATGGAATCGGTGGGCTCTGGAGGGTAAAACGGAACGCCGTGCTGGATCCCAAAGGCCTGGTATTACTAGCAGTCGAGATGACAGGCATCTTATCCGCATGGCTGTAAAGGATCGTGCAACCACGTCTCGATCCCTGAGTCAACAGATGGGGACGTTTGCAAGACAACAACCATCTGCACGAACAGTTCCACGACATTTGCAGCAGCATGGACTATCAGCTCGGAGACCATGGCTGCGGTTACCCTTGACGCTGCATCACAGACAGGAGCGCCTGCGATGGTGTACTCAACGACTAACCTGGGCGCACGAATGGCAAAACGTCATTTTTTCGGATGAATCCAGGTTCTGTTTACAGCATCATGATGGTCTCATCCGGAAGTGTGTATTCGTCATCGCCATACTGGCGTGTCACCCGCCGTGATGGTATGGGTTGCCATTGGTTACACGTCTCGGTCACCTCTTGTTCGCATTGACGGCAATTTGAACAGTGGACGTTACATTTCAGAGGTGTTACGACCCGTGGCTCTACCCTTCATTCAATCCCTGCGAAACCCTACATTTGAGCAGGATAATGCACGACCACATGTTGCAGGTCCTGTACAGGCCTTTCTGGATACAGAAAATGTTCGACTGCTGCCCTGGCCAGCACATTCTCCAGATCTCTCACCAGTTGAAAACGCCTGGTCAATGGTGGCCGAGGAACTGGCTCGTCACAATACGCCAGTCATTACTCTTGATGAACTGTGGTATCGTGTTGAAGCTGCAAGGGCAGCTGTTCCTGTACACACCATCCAAGCTGTGTTTGACTCAATGCCCAGGCGTATCAAGGCCGTTATTACGGCCAGAGGTGGTTGTTCTGGGTACTGATTTCTCAGGCTCTATGCACCCAAATTGCGTGAAAATGTAATCACATGTCAGTTCTAGTATAATATATTTGTCCAATGAATACCCGTTTATCATCTGCATTTCTTCTTGGTGTAGCCATATTAAGGGCCAGTAGTGTATATTAGTTTGTCTTGGGCAGGTTTCAGCGCCGGCCGGCCGGAGGCTGGCGGCCGCAGCAGCGCGGTGAGCGGCCGCAGCATCAGCAGCGCCAGCGGCAGCCCCGCCTCCTGGAACAGCGCCGTTCCAGCTCCAGCGCCCGCTCCGGTGCCGGCGGCGGACGCGGGCCAGTTCCACATCCAGACGGACGAGGGCCCCGAGCGCTACTTCCGCTACCAGACGCAGAGCGGCCAGTACCGCAAGGAGAAGCGGCTGCAGGACGGCTCCGTCGTCGGCTCCTACGGCTGGATCGGCGCCGACGGCGTCCTCCGCCTCCGGGACTACGTCGCCGACAACTCGGGGTGAGCGACCGCGGGGACGCTTCCGAGCGGCGTCAAATTTCTACTCTAGTAACACTGATTTCAACGAGTAATCTTTAACACCAGACACTGTCCAAAAGGTCCTGAAATAAACTTTCTGATCAATAGTATCCTGACGTCTATCCGGGAACATTAATGTGAAACTTCCTGGTACATTAAAACTGTGTGCCGGACCGAGACTCGAAGTCGGGACCTTTGTCTTTCGCGGGCAAGTGCTCTACCAACTGAGCTACCCAAACACGACTCACGCCCCGTCCGCAGAGCTTTACTTCCGCCAGTAAACGGTCTCCTACCTTCCATACTTTACAGAAGCTCTCCTGCGAACCTTGCAGAACTAGCACTCCTGAAAGAAAGGATATTGCGGAGACATGGCTTAGCCACAGCCTGGGGGATGGCCGGCCGCTCGTGGCCGAGCGGTTCTGGGCGCTTCAGTCTGGAACCGCGCGACCACTACGGTCGCAGGTTCGAATCCTGCCTCGGGCATGGATGTGTGTGATGTCCTTAGGTTAGTTAGGTTTAAGTAGTTCTAAGTTCTAGGGGACTGATGACCTGGGATGTTAAGTCCCATAGTGCTCAGAGCCATTTGAACCATTTGAACCTGGGGGATGTTTCCAGAATGAGATTTTCACTCTGCAGCGGAGTGTGCGCTGATATGAAACTTCCTGGCAGATTCAAACTGATCAGCGCACACTCCGCTGCAGACTGAAAATCTCATTCTGGAAAAATCCTCCAGGCTGTGTCTAAGCCATGTCTCCACAATATCCTTTCTTTCAGGTGTGCTAGTTCTGCAAGGTTCGCAGGAGAGCTTCTATAAAGTATGGAAGGTAGGAGACGAGGTACTGGTAGAAGTAAAGCTGTGAGGACGGGGTGTGAGTCGTGCTTGGGTAGCTCAGTTGGTAGAGCACTTGCCTGCGAAAGGCAAAGATCTCGAGTTCGAGTCTCGGTCCAGCACACAGTTTTAATCTGCCAGGAAGTTTCATATCAGCGCACATTCCGCTGCAGAGTGAAAATCTCATTTTGGAAACATTAATGTGGGTTGTGCCTGTAAAGTCTTATACCACAAGGAAGAAAGCGAGAGGATTTGTTATGGGTGGCCGGTATCCTCATTCTACAACACAAAAGTACATGTGGAATTATACAGCTATTTATTTACACGAACAGGAAGCTGTTACTTAACTTGAATAGAGTCTATGTTTTGTAGCAGTCCTTTGCAGACTGATGTAACTTCAATGATAGTAGTCCTACTGTAGTCACTAATCTGGCCGCTATGTACTGTGAGGAACTATACTGGCTCTACGAGTAAACTGACAGATGCCAAACTGCATGAATAAGTGAGTCAGTCCCTCCGGTCAGCGTCGGCGGCCTAAATATCTGCTGCCGAGAGAGCGTTGGCGGCGTGGTGCTTGTGGATGTGTCTCTGGCGTCTCGTGATAGGCGCACTTGATCCAGATTAGAGATTAGATTAGTACTTGTTCCATAAATCATGAATACGACACTTCACAATGCTGTGGAACATGTCAGCTAAATAAAAGGTGTCTATACAAGACATTACATTTCACAAAATATTACATGACACTCAATATTTTTTTTTTGTGTTGGGGAAATTACCCACTTACTATGTCCAAAAATTCATCCAATGAGTAGAAGGAGTTGCCATTCAGAAATTATTTTAATTTCGTTTTAAATGCTATATGGCTCTCTGTCAGACTTTTGATGCTATTGGGTAAGTGACCAAATACTTTTGTGGCAGCGTAATTTACCCCCTTCTGAGTCAAAGTTAGATTTAACCTTGAGTAGTGAAGATCATCCTTTCTCCTAGTGTTGTAGCCATGTACACTGCTATTACTTTTGAATTCGTTCGGATTGCTAATAACAAATTTCATAAGTGAAAATATATATTGTGAGGCTAAAGTGAAGATCTCTAGCTCTTTAAATAAGTGTCTGTAGGACGATCTTGGATGAACTCCAGCAATTATTCCGATTACACGCTTTTGTGCAATGAATACTCTTTTACTCATTGATGAGTTACCCCAGAATATGATGCCATACGAAAGCAGAGAATGAAAATAGGCGTGGTAAGTTAATTTATTCAGATGTTTATCTCCAAAATTTGCAATGACCCTAATAGCATAAATAGCTGAACTCAAACGTTTCAGCACATCCTCAGTGTGTTTTCTCCAGTTCAACCCCTCATCAATGCATACACCTAGAAATTTTGAATATTCTACCTTAGCTACCGAGTTCTGGGCGAAGTCTATATTTATTAATGGTGTCATTCCATTTACTGTGTGGACCTGTATATACTGTGTTTTGTCAAAGTTTAATGAGAGCTCATTTGCAGAGAACCACTTAATAATTTTCTGAAAAAGATCATTTACAATTTCCCCAGTTAATTCTCGTCTGTTGAGTGTGATGGCTATACTTGTATCATCGACAAAAAGTACCAGCTGCCAGTGCCTGCAAATCGATCTTCGCACTTCATCTTTGCCGATCGGTGTGCTGGCGATAGCTTAGGGCCAGCACAGTGCCCACCCTTCACCGTTATGTGAGCTTACAATCTGCTGGAACCACTTCCAGTGAGGTTTCTGAATATCTCTAGAGGATCAGCAGACTGTTCTCTCCAACAGCAACGCAAGGTTGCTGGACGCTACCTTCTGGAGTGAAGTCGACGTTCCACTGAGTACAGGTCGGGACTCTGGTTATCCCAGCCCATTTCAGAAATCTCATTGTCCACAGACCATTGTCTCACAGTTGCCGCTTTATAACACGCTGCGTTGTCATGCTGATATAAAGCATCACCGTTCCCGAAATGCTCCTGGACTGTGTTCAGCACCTGCTGTTGTAAAATTTATTCACTTTTTTTCACATTTAGCATATTCTTAAACGCAATAAGGAGATCACAACTTAACCAAGAAAAAGACACCCCATAATGCAACACCACCTCCTCTGTACTCTAGTGTTGGCACTGCACATGGCGATAGGTAACGTTCTGCAGGCAGTTAGCGTGGTTCGTCACTCTAAATCACTAGTTTCCAGACATTTTCAGTGACGTCATTCTTTACACCACCTGAAGCGCCACTTAATACCGACTGCAGAAATGTGACCGTTGTATGATGTGTACCCATTTTTTTAACGCCCTACAGATATTCATTGTGCTACCTGGACTGCTGGTAGCACTTGAGAACTCATGAGTCGTAGAACAGAATTTGGTATAAAACGACGATCTGTAAAGTGGTCACGACGTCAATAACTCTTATTTAATTCTCTTGATGGTGAAGCTTTTTGAATAGAATTAACGCTTTCAGCTATACACTAGCCATCGCCAGACTTTACAATAAAAGTAAAAGAAAGTACATTACGAACCACTACATTATAAAAACACAATATACCTCTTATTCTGCTGTTTTGCAACAAATCATAACATATAAAAGTAACGCCAGTCAGAACCGCCATGCTTCATCCAGTTATATGCAAAACGATCCTACAGGTTGGTTGATGCACACATAAATATACAAAGTATTTAAAAGGAAATTCATTTTAAAGTATAGTTCTTTAAAATATTCTCGGTTACATATGAGAAAACAAGATTTCCTTTTAAAAAAAGTCTAGACACATGTATTTCAATTAAGATGGGCTGACGTCGATTACCAATACGAAACACGACGTGGAGCTAACTGCGTGCTGCATCCTCACATCCCGTCCTCTCCATACTGGCTCACTTCTGTGTTCCATTCCACACTCGGTTTTGGTCATATGTTCCGTGACGTCACGTCAAGACATCCAACGAACAGACCCCTGAGCCCTGATACATTTACAGATGAAATAAAAGATCACACACTTGTCGTGGTGCAGGGATACCTAAATATTTAGCCCGTCTGAAATTGCCTGACATCCATCACATTTGAAACAGTCCATCTTAGCTGAGTCATAGTCACTCTGTTCGTGATTTGCTTATTTGGAGTTCACGCCACTTTTTGGTAAGTGCGTTCGTTTCTCTGACGTACTGTTCCCAGCGATACATTACACCACTGCAGTGAGATTTTATCTAAATTTGTCGTCTATAATGAAGCAAGAGTTTCGTGACTGTTCCAATTCATGGTCTTTGTTCCGATTGGATTGTTAACCTCTTCGTCAGTATGTTCAGGCTGTGGCGGGGTTCCGTGTGTGACGACGCGGCCTACAACCGCATGCAATACTAAGAGCTTTGTCTAATCTGATCACTTGTTCGGCTTCGACATGCAGGTCGCAGAAGTGGCGTCAACTCAAAAGACTTGCACTAGACGACAGGTCTACCCGACGGGAGGACCTAGCCACACGACATTTCTTTCTACTAGGTCAGCTATATTCTCCCATGTCCAATATTTGTTTCCATAAAATATGGCTACAAACGCATGCGATGGTAAGGCTTTGTCTAATCTGATCATTAGTTTGGCGATATTCTATCATATTTGATATTTGCTTACCTAAGTGAAGGACTGGTTGTATAAGCCTACAGCTCAACTCACGAATACTTGTGTGTCTGATTAACGTACTTTCACCGTTATTGATCACAGGCACTTGTAATTCTGTCGTGTCCATGTTGCACGGCATATTTTTGAAAAAGGGAGTGCTAATTTCTTTTTCAAATCATATAGGCAATATTTCTTGCTTTCCTACATGCAGCGATGTGTAACCTTTCTTGCTTGTGTACATGAGCTTCAATTAATAGGTAATATTATAGCAAGAAGAGGCAGCCGTTGCAGAGCTGACATGAGCATGAGTACATTGCACAGGTTTTGCATCTAAAGTAATAAGACGATTAACGTATTTCATTATAAATCACGCAACTTTGTTTCAGTTCAAGCTAGTGTCGGGCTCACTCCAACATGACAGTGTCCTTGTAAGTGAAGGAATGCATATAGGGTGTTACAAAAAGGTACGGCCACACTTTCAGGAAACATTCCTCACACACAAAGAAAGAAAATATGTTATGTGTACATGTGTCCGGAAAAGCTTACTTTCCATGTTATACCTCATTTTATTACTTCTCTTCAAATCACATTAATCATGGAATGGAAACATACAGCAACAGAACGTACCAGCGTGACTTCAAACACTTTGTTACAGGAAATCTTCAAAATGTCCTCCGTTAGCGAGGATACATGCATCCACCCTCCGTCGCATGGAATCCCTGATGCGCTGATACAGCCCTGGAGAATGGCGTATTGTATCACAGCCGTCCACAATACGAGAACGAAGAGTCTCTGCATTTGGTACCGGGGTTGCGTAGACAAGAGCTTTCAAATGCCCCCATAAATGAAAGTCAAGAGGGTTGAGGTCAGGAGAGCGTGGAGGCCATGGAATTGGTCTGCCTCTACCAATCCATCGGTCGCCGAATCTGTTGTTGAGAAGCGTACGAACATGTCGACTGAAATGTGCAAGAGCACCATCGTGCATGAACCACATGTAGTGTCGTACTTGTAAAAGCACATGTTCTAGCAGCACCGGTAGAGTATCCCGTATGAAATCATGATAACGTGCTCCATTGAGCGTAGGTGGAAGAACATGGGGCCCAATCAAGATATCACCAACAATGCCTGCCCAAACGTTCACAGAAAATCTGTGTTGATGACGTGATTGCACAATTGCGTGCGGATTCTCGTCAGCCCACACATCTTGATTGTGAAAATTTACACTTTGATCACGAATGAAGCCTCATCCGTAAAGAGAACATTTGCACTGAAATGAGGATTGACACATTGTTGGATGAACCATTCGCAGAAGTGTACCCGTGGAGGCCAATCAGCTTCTGATAGTGCCTGCACACGCTGTACATGGTACGGAAACAACTGGTTCTCCCGTAGCACTCTCCATACAGTGACGTGGTGAACGTTACCTTGTACAGCAGCAACTTCTCTGACGCTGACATTAGGGTTATCGTCAACTGCACGAAGAATTGCCTCGTCCATTGCAGGTGTCCTCGTCGTTCTAGGTCTTCCCCAGTCACGAGTCATAGGCTGGAATGTTCCGTGCTCCCTAAGACGCCGATCAATTGCTTCGAACGTCTTCCTGTCGGGATACCTTCGTTCTGGAAATCTGTCTCGATACAAACGTACCGCGCCACGGCTGTTGCCCCGTGCTAATCCATACTTCAAATGGGCGTCTGCCAACTCCGCATTTGTAAACATTGCACTGACTGCAAAACCACGTTCGTGATGAAAACTAACCTGTTGATGCTATGCACTGATGTGCTTGATGCTAGTACTGTAGAGCAATGAGTCGCATGTCAAAACAAGCACCGAAGTCAACATTATCTTCCTTCAATTGGGCCAACTGGCGGTGAATTGAGGAAGTACAGTACATACTGACGAAACTAAAATGAGCTCCAACATGGAAATTAAGCGTTTCCGGACACATGTCCACATAACATCTTTTCTTTATTTGTGTGTGAGGAATGTTTCCTGTAAGTTTGGCCGTACCTTTTTGTAACACCCTGTATAAAACAGTTGGATTTTGGAGAACCGGTACATGGTTAACAGGTATGCAGAACGAGTACAGCGTCACTTTTAGAGGGAGTATTATCTCATGGACAAAGCGAAGAGAATAAAGAAATACAATTTTCAGTCTGTTCCATTAACAAGTGGTGCGCTGACGGAAGGACTGCCTGTCCAATGCTGTATATCTCGAAAATCCATGCACTGGAGACATCTCAGGCTTATCAGGAAGACAGTTGCTTCGATGACAGTGCTCTATGCCTCCCTGAGTATTTGTCTATAGTATCCCTTTGCTTTTCCTTTTCTCCTGTTCCTTATCTCTAGAAATTCTGACATACTTAGACCTAGGATCAAGAACTAGTGTTATTACTTGAATGCGTACTATATGTTGACATTGAGTTTTAAGTCCTGTCCACAGAAGAAAGCCAAACCAAGTGTCACATTGCTTTGAAAATGTGTGTAGGATATCTTAAATAACATCCAGTTACGTTGTGTGGCCTTTAAGTCTTAATTATCACTTCAAACCAAAATGCCGTGTAATTAATTTTTATTTGTTTACAGTCCTACTACAAGCTGAAATGTCTGCGGCAAAGTACAAGAAGATCCGAAGCAAAATTGCGCAGATCATTGACAAAGTACAGACGGATTGCACCATTTGGCTTCTCTGCCGGCGTGCTACATTAGCTTGGTGTAGAGATTTAAATGTTTGCCATGACTGTAGACATATACCTGTAAACAGCCAAAAAGTTAATTATTTAACTTTTTTTCGACTTGTAAGCCGAGTTTTCCTTTTTTCGTAAATATGAATTGCCATTTATTGCGATCTTGTCGTAAATATCTGGTTATGTGTGCCGCAGTTTTCAAGAAACAAATTATCACTGGCATTGTCAGAAATGTCATTAAGTATTACTACAGCCAACGAGAATCTCTTATCAAAGCTGCTTGATATAGCATGGTTAGAATTGTATCTGTACCTGTGCTTCCCTTGTGTTACACATGGTCGGATGATGAAATATTCCAGTTACGTGAGAATGTAGCCTTATTTAGCTTCAATTACGTGATATGTAGCCTTAACAAATTATATTGAGAACCAAATTAGTTTCCTTTTACGACGACATTACTGTCCACCAGTTGAAGTACAGTTTCTTGTTGCGCAAAACAATGTGTAGTTTTCACACTGTCCCAGACGCACACTCAGACTTTAAACCCACTTTCGCAGGTACCGCGTGGTGCGCACCAAGTCGGTGTACGTGGGACGCGATGAGCCGATCGGCAGCGCGCTGGCCAAGAGCAAGTCTGCGCCCTCGCAGGGCGGCACCAGCTACCGCGCGCCCATCGCCACAGCGCCCCCCACCCCGGCGCCGCTGCCCCTCTCCACGCCGCAGCAGGAGCCAGTCAGGTGAGTGCACGCCGCGCTGCTCTGATGAAGGACTCTGAGCGTGACGAAAGCTCTTGTTCCACAACCAGCAGCAGAGGGTCAGACTTCCAGTCAAACGTAATAGGCATGAAACCTTCCTTGCCGACTGCACCATAGTGTTGGATGAAGAACCACTCCCATCTTTCTGCTGTGTCAAGCACTAGACAAATTACGCAACTTATTGTTCCATAGACTACCTCCAAAATGTTTGGTGATAGACCCTGATTAACCGTCTGCGCTTTTATAAATACACACTCAGTCTAAATAACTGCTGCTAGCCTGACTTTGACCCACAAGTCAGGGTTGAAACAACCACTTCTTCAATACACACACGGTCTAAATAACTGATGCTAGCCTGACTTTGACCCACAAGTCAGGGTTGAAACAACCACTTCTTCAACATATCTAAGCTCTATAGCAGTCTACCCACATTTAAAAAAAAACTCTAGGACCTGAACACTGAATTGGTAAATGAGCACAGCAAATAGTAGCTTCAGTTATCAGCTGTTTTCTAGAATTTCCTCTGTGAGAAAACAGTCTAAAGTTGAAAAAGGAGAAAGATACACACACAAACACCACAAATTTCCACGGAAACATGTGGACTTTATTGCTGTCTGTAAGACTTCACCAAGCCTGTTTCATCATTATCAAACACTACTTCCAACTAGCTGATGTCTCTATGGTCTGATATGGGACCGCTGTCTGCTTAGCAAGTGCTTCTTCACTGCACCATTTCTCACAGAAAAATGTAAATTGACTCAGCCCTTGACACCAATGCATTTGCCAATCATTTTCTTTCCATAACAAAAGAACAACTTTACTGATCAAATAAGATCAACGGGCTTCTGACTTCTTACATGTAACAGTTTTTAAATCACAGGGTAACCACATATGGATCATGACTCCAGTCCAACTCCTAAATTGAATGCTAGCAGATTTCAATTGGCCCTCTCTTACTAATGCTCATAGTATTTGCTGTGATGTGCTGCTTCTTGCCAAGCCTATGAGAAGTTTCTTTTTTAAAAGGTGTTAGAAAAAACAGGCTTTCTACAGAAACCACCAGGATCAAGCTAGACCACCAGCACTTAGCCACATTAAGGTAAAAGCATTCCATTATCTTCAGGCTGCAGAATAGTCCTTGTTCCTAGAAACAGAAAAACCAGCTATAGTATCCAGAGTAGCTACCAGCACTAGTCCACAGGTGCACCCAAGTAATGATATATTACAGGTAATATATTACCCTATGAAGTAGTACATGTGAAACACTGAAGTTAGCTATTTCTTGTCAAAAAGAAGACAGTCAAAGTATTTGAGATGTAGTATTACAGAAGGGTTCAAAATATTAAGTCGACTGGTAAGATAAGAAATGGAAAGGTAAACAAAAAATCCTGAATATTCTGTTATATTATAGATCAAAATGATATGAAATTTGTACAATAAATCGTCGATGCCATCTGATGACGGGCTCAAGCCGAGAACTAGACGTGATGAAATAAAGCATATATCAAGAAGTGTGGCTGGCTGAAGTTTTTTCCTTCAATGACAGCTACCACTCCACTGTGATTAGGCGAGTGATTGCTGCCCTACTCGCACACTCGAACATTAACTATGTCCATTTTAACATTTGTGTTGTATATAACTCTGTCCCAGGCACAAATTACAGTAGCTGATATAGAGCATCCTTTTTAAGTCATACCAATATTTTAACGCTAGTAGCTGTAAATTTATTTACATATCAAAACAGTGGAACTAAGAAAAATACGTTCTCATAAATGGGAGGCAGTATGGTTATACAGTCATTGGATGCTACAGCAACTTATCGCTATTCTCATATTAGACTGGCTACTCAAAGAAGGTGTGGGTGTCGTTCTGCACTCTAGTGATCAGAATATGTGGATGCAACCAAGCAATAAAACGTAAGGATGTACTTGCAGATACGCAGCCAAGTGGTTGTGGACAATATTTCGACGACCCATCCAGCCGTCTTCTTCAGGTTATGCACACATAACTGCACGACTCGAAAATATTGCGCAAAAAATGGAAACAACAGCAAGTCAGCTGTATACCCAGAAGCACATCAGTAATGAACCACACCGAAAAAACCTGAGAGGTCACAATAAGACATAGGGTTTTTTTGTAGAAATTGTGAAAAAAAGACGCTTCCCATAACGTTTAAGTATCTCCTCGAGTATTGTTTTGATGTTTGCGAGCACATTCCATTTTTTATTTTTCTCGTTAATTTAAACAGGACCAAGTCATTGGCGCTGGTAACCCTACACCTTCCATTCAGAATCATCAGCCGATGCTTGACTGGGGTGTCAGCTCAAAGCTGGAGACAACATGTAGTAAAATCCCAGTCGCGTACATAATTTGGCCTTGCCCGGTCTGTTGGTGCTGAGTCCTTTCTCCTGACCTTTTACAGGCGGCCCGCCCTGGGCTACTCAGCTCCCGCCTTCAGCTTCAGCCCGCCGGCGTCGGTCATCTACCCTGGCTACCAGCCCATCTCGTCCAACGCCATCCAGCCGCAGTACTCCGGTCTGCCGAGCAACTACCAGGTAAAAGGACTCAAGTAACCCCTTGTAGACCATTGTTTGTATTACACCAGTTTACATTATCGCATCACAGCAATATGAGATCTGTGCTCTATAACGCGCAGTAGTTCTGTAATGTTAAGCACTTATTACTAAGCACTCCGTCTTCAGGCCACGAGTGGCCTACCGGGACCATCCGACCGCCGTCTCATCCTCAGTGGAGAATGCAGTAGCAGGGGCGTGGGGTCAGCACACTGCTCTCGCGGTATTCTTGACCGAATCCGCTACTATTCGGTCGAGTAGCTCCTCAATTGGCATCACGAGGCTGAGTGCACCCCGAAAAATGGCAACAGCGCATGGCGGCTTGGATGGTCACCCATTCAAGTGCCGACCACGCCTGACAGCGCCAAACTTCGGTGATCTCACGGGAACCGGTGTATCCACTGCGGCAAGGCCGTTGCCTAGTTCTGTCATGCACACTATAGAATACACTGATCAGCCAGAACATTATGACCACCTACCTAATAGCTAGTATGTTTTTTTTTTGGCACGGATAACAGCGACGACACGTCGTAGCGTGGAAGCACTGACGCCTTGGTAGGGCGCTTGGGGGGAGTTGGCACCACATCTGCACCGACAAGTTACCTAATTGCCATAAATTCTGGGAAAAGGGGGGAGGGGGTGCTATGCTCTGAAGACACGTTCAGTCACATCCCAGATGTGTTCGATTGGGTTAAGGACCCATGGATGCCCACGTGAATGTTCCCCACAGCGTAACGGATCTTGTCTCTGTCCCATGGTGTCAACGACCTGTTCCTCTGGAAGGCGACGGATTCGCGCCCTCCCGTCGGCATGACGATGAAGTTGTCGGGATTCATCAGACCGTGCAACACGTTGCCACTGCTCCAACATGCAGTGCCAATAGTCACGTGCCCAATCAGTCGCACTTGCCGATATCGTGGTGTTAACATTGGCACATGCACGGTCGTCGGCTGCAGAGGCCCATTACCAGGAGTGTTTGGTGCACTATGTGTTCAGACACGTGCTCTGCCTAGCATTTAAGTTTGGTATTGGTTCCACCACAGTTCGCCGCCTGTCCTGTTTTACCAGTCTGTAATGAGTGTTGGCGCCCCAACCCCACGACGTCTGGACGTGGTCTCACCTTGGCATTGCCAAGTGTTGAGGGAATCACCAGAGTACTCCTCGATTACCCGGTGAGTCGTGCAGTTTCCGAAATGCTCGTGCCGAGCCTTCGAGCAATAAAAATCTGCCCTCGATCAAATGCAGATCTCGCGCCTTGCCCATTCTACATACGGACAGCCCGCTTAATGATACTACATGCACCCTGCGTGTGCCTGACTAGCAGTCATTCAAAATGTTCAAATGTGTGTGAATTCCTAAGGGACCAAACTGCTGAGGTCATCGGTCCCTAGATTTACACACTACTTAAACTAAGTTAACGCTAAGGACAACACTCACACCCATGCCCGAGGGAGGACTCGAACCTCCGGCGGGAGGGGCCGCACGATCAGTAACATGGCGCCAGCAGTCATTCCTTGGCAGGTGACGCTGCTATCGCCTGTACGCGTTTATATCGATAGTTGGTCGGTGGTCTTAATGTTCTGGCTGATCAATCTATGTTATGCATACTTGGGCAAAGAGAAAAATAGAAATATGAAAAGCAATCAATCACTATAAATGAATAAACTCTGAATGTAGCAGGGATCGAATTGCATTGAGAAAGCAGTGAAAGAAACCAAAGGAATCAAATTACAGGGACAAGAATTAAAAAGTTTGAGGCTTCCCGATGGCATTGTAATTTTGACCGATATGGCGATGGACTTCAAAGATCCATTGAATGGAATGGATGATGTCTTGAAAGTGAACACGTACAAAAAGTTAATGCAGTGTAATATGGTTAAATCAGACAATAATAAGGGGATCAGTTATTGAAACGGAACAATGAATATGACATAAGTAAAGAGATTATAAAATGAAGCTATCAACAGCAAGCAAAGCTTCTCTGAAAAAGAGAAATCAGTGCATGTAATACCAAGGTAATGAGAAGTAACAGAAATGAGATTAGCAATAAACTTTAAAACTGGCGACCGCAAAGTAGACAGAGTGACTGAATTCTGCTGTCTTGGAAGCAAAATAACACATGACAAACGAAACAAGGAGGACACAAAATGCAGACTAGCATAAGTAAGGAGGCCATTCCTGTCCGAACAAAGCCTGCTAGTGTCGAACATCGGCCGTAATTTGAAGAAAAAAATTCTGGAAACGTACGTTTGCCATAAAGCATTATACGAAGCTGAATGATAGAAAACTAAAAAAAGAATATAATCAAAGCTTAACGCATCTTGTCTTATAGAAAGATGTTGAAAGTTAGGTGGACCGATATGATGAGAAATGGGGAGGTACTCTGCAGAATCGACAACAAGAACAGAGACGATGATAGGACGTGTGTCACGACATCAAGAAAGAACTTCTGTGGTATTCGAGGGAACTGTAGAGCGTAAAAATGTGGAAGAAGGCAGTGATCGGAATATATTTAACAAATAAATGAGGTCGTTAAGTGGGAGTGATTTTTAGAGACACGGGAGAGGAAGTCGAGGCCATCCGCATCAAACCAGTTAAAAGATAGATGTCACAAAATAAAACAAATAAAAATATGTGTTGTGAAGTCTTTTCCTGAAAGTTTTTGTGTCTAGTGTAGCCCCATACGGATTTAAAACAAGGAGGATAAGTAATGCAGACAAAAGGAGAATGGTGCAACAGGAGACCAAGTAACTAACGTGGAGATACTGGGAGAAAAGGAACCTAATTTCTTGTCTAGCATATGGATCACAGTGGTACAACTTCCGCAAATATAGTATTATTTAGGAGCAAACGACGGCATCAGTTGAGCTTTTATTTTTATTTTTGATTTCCACGATTCGGCCACTAAGGGGATTTTCCAGTGATCGTATGGCTGTCGTTGTGAGAATTTGAGTCTGTGTGTGTACACGACGATAGACATATAACAGACGAGTCGTGGAAGGTTGAGTGTTTGTACTCCTACGATGATACACATATAACTAGTGGGAAAGGGGCTTGGTGGCCAAAGCCAGTCTTGGTAATCAAAAACAAAAGCCAAACTGGTACTGTCATTTTATACAAACAAAAGAATTTTACCGCACAACCTGCCCAAAAGAAGAGATTGGTTAATAAGACACAGCTTGAGACATTATTGGTAATGGAGGAAAATGTGTGGATGTAAAAATTGCAGAGGCCGACCAAGA
Organism: Schistocerca serialis cubense; assembly: GCF_023864345.2. NCBI lineage: Eukaryota > Metazoa > Arthropoda > Insecta > Orthoptera > Acrididae > Schistocerca > Schistocerca serialis. The sequence goes on from NC_064646.1 coordinate 143,601,784, forward strand.
CATGATCACATTAGGCACAAACAAGAGAAAATAGAATGCAACAGTTACACATAGATAGAGGTATTTGTACTGAATAAATTAGCTTGGAGGGCTGCATAACTAGATTTTGGATCAGGACCATAACAACATCTACCAAAATCCCATTATGTAGCGAAATTGTTCTACGTGCAAAGAATAGGAACATTGCTTGTTTCAAATAGGCACGTGGTTCTAAGACAACGAAAATCATCTGCTTAGGCCATCTTATATCCCTGGTGCGCTATATTCCTGGATCGATATGCATGCAACTACACTCGCACTTAATACGTTCCAAAACGCCGCGAATAAAAACAGAATTTTCTGTTGCTCATACCACGGGTTTTGTTGGTGATAAAAGATAGCGTCAAGTGTTTTTGATAGCACTTGGGTTAGGGACCATTTGTATACAGAACAGAAGAATAGCCTTAGTGTCATTATCCCATAGCACAGGGTCAAAGTATGATTATTACAGACGTCCTCCTGCTTAGGCAAATGGAGCAAATCGGTTGGTTCTTTTTCCATTTGATGTGGTTTACGGTGAACCTGATGGAACTTATGGAGGCCCCACCAGTTCATGGGCGGGCCCTCGAGAAATGGTTTTTTACTATATTCCCGCCATCACCAGTGAAGCAAAACCCAGCCTCGGATTCCAAGACGGCTATTCGCGGACAATGATTGAAATTTATTAGATATATTTTTAAAATCCCGGTCTCGAACAACGTTGAAAATTTTCTTCATATCTTTATCTGTTTTCTAGAGGCAGTGGTTCAAAGTTACCCTGCCTTTACACGAAAAATACGCACGTAGAATCCGGTGTGAGGCGAAAATGTGGTTAATAAAGTGACATAACGCTGAGAAATATACTGTAAAGTATCTCCGCTATCATCTGGAAACCCCATGTTGTAGTTCTGGAGCACTTCCAAAACATTTTTGCATGTAAAGTACGGTCTAAAGTGTAAAATAAGTTATCATCTATTTCAATTTTACACAAGTAAAATATCTAAATCTACTGACCAATACTTTTCTTTTCATAGGAGTTACATGCTCTGTTGCAGCAGGAAAAAGAAGTAAATCAGTGGAAAAATGTTCCTCTGGGATCACAAAAAATGAGTATACAAACCTGTTTATCTAAAATATTCTGATTGAAACGACAGGCATAAGCTGCCCGTTTAAAAATTTCCCAAAACTTTTGTCATGGGAACATATTCACTCTTTTGTGGCAGTGGCAAAGAGCTGGAAAAGTAATAAATGCTGGAAGATAGTAGACAGTGGCTGTCTTCTAGAAAGAGCGAAGGAGATAGTGGCAGCGTGAGACAAAGAGACGCATACAGCGCAGTGGAACATAGTAGACAGTGACAGAACAGTGCTAGGAAAAGAGTGAAGGAGACAGTGCCATGGGGCCGGAGAAGAAATAAAGAGAAAGGCGAAGAGGTGGAAACCAGTGATAATGAGAGACAGAGTATATGACAATAACGACGAGTGAGATAGTGACAGAGAGAAGAGACAGCAGCAGCACTAGTAAAGAAGACGAAAGGAATAAGATGTTATGAGTAAGAAAGAGCAAGAGGGAGACAATGACGAAGAGAAGAAACTGTAGTTGTAGGGGACTGTGGCTGTGATGCAGGAGAGAGTGACATTTCGAGAGACACAATGGGATAATGACTGTGAGTTGGACTGAATGTCTGAGTGAGAAAGAGCAACTGGGCTTGGGGTGGGTATGAGCGATGGACTGGTAGGTGTGAGCGTGTAACTGTTAGGGTGGCTTGTAGAAGTTTGACGTGAGCTCCATGTTAAAAAAGAGTCAAATATGTTTGCATGCCATAATTTTTGGGAAATTTTTAAAGGTGCTGAGGAAGACAGAAACATATTCGCATCTCTGCTCTCCGATAGTACCATTTTTCCGCTGGTAGATAGTGTGTATACATTTTGGTGACATTTATCAAATTTTGTTATAGACTAAGATTTTTTTAAAACAATCTTGGTAAACATTTTTGGAATATAGTGATCAATAGATTATTATATTTTAACTAAAGTTCAGTCTTGATCACAACACTTATGTTCCAATAACATAGGTGACCGGTTTCGGTTATATTTATATAACCATCTTCAGACCCATGGCTTCCTTGAAGGATGGTAGGCGGAGCTCTCCTCAGCTGACTTCGTAGCAGCTGAGGAGAGCTCCGCCTACCATCATTCAAGGAAGCCATGGGTCTGAAGATTGTTATATAAATCGAAACCGGTCACCTATGTTATTGAGACATAAGTGTTGTGATCAAGACTGAACTTTAGTTAAAATTGTGTTTGTGCAGCATGTAGCCATGTTTTCAGAGAAAAGTGTCGTACTTGTAAAATCACTGACACGTTCGACATCGCAGCGAGTTCTCACGAATGTGGGCCACGGAAAGTGTCTAAAAGCTGTACTGAACTGAGGCACACTTTTCCCGCAGTACCAGACGGCGTCGCCGCCGGCGGCGGACCGCTACGACAACGCGGCGGCCGGCTACTACCAGAACACTGTGCAGCCGCCCGCGCAGGCGCACACGCAGTTCCCGCTCTACGACGGCATCGCCACCACGCAGAACGGCTTCAGGTAACAGCGAGTTCCACTCTTATCACTCCACTGCTTACCGACTCTGCACTGATCGCCATTTCTCTCATGCTCGCAAAGAACAACAAACACGTCTCATCTTCTATCCAAAGGATATTTTTCCTTGTTTATAAGACTGTGTCTGCAGGGTGGTCCACTGATCGTGACCGGGCCAAATATCTCACGAAATAAGCGTCAAATGAAAAAAACTACAAAGAACGAAACTTGTCTAGCTTGAAGGGGGAAATCAGATGGCGCTATGGTTGGCCCGCTAGAAGGCGCTGCCATAGGTCAAAAGGTTATCAACTCCGTTTTTTTTAAATAGGAATCCCCATTTTTATTACATATTCGTGTAGTACGTAAAGAAATATGACTGTTTTAGTTGGACTACTTTTTTCGCTTTGTGATAGATGGCGCTGTAATAGTCACATGCACATGGCTCACAATTTTGGACGAACAGTTGGTAACAGGTAGGTTTTTTAAATTAAAATACTGAACGTAGGTACGTTTGAACATTTTATTTCGGTTGTTCCAATGTGGTACATGTACCTTTGTGAACTTATCATTTCTGAGAGCGCATGCTGTTACAGCGTGATTACCTGTAAATACCACATTAATGCAATAAATGCTCAAAATGATGTCCGTCAGCCTCAATGCATTTGGCAATACGTGTAACGACATTCCTCTCAACAGCGAGTGGTTCGCCTTCCGTAATGTTCGCACATGCATTGACAATGCGATGACGCATGTTGTCGGTTATTGTCGGTGGATCACGACAGCAAATATCCTTCGACTTTCACCACAGAAACAAATCCGGGGACGTCAGATTCAGTGAACGTGCGGGCCATGGTATGGTGCTTCGACGACCAATCCTCCTGTCGTGAAATATGCTATTCAATACCACTTCAACCGCACGCGAGCTATGTGCCGGACATCCATCATGTTGGAAGTACATCGCCATTCTGTCATGCAGTGAAACATCTTGTAGTAACATCGGTAGAACATTACGTAGGAAATCAGCATACATTGCAACATTTAGATTGCCATCGATAAAATGGGGGTCAATTATTCTTCCTCCCATAATGCCGCACCATACGTTAAACCGCTAAGGTCGCTGATGTTCCACTTGTCGCACCCATCGTGGATTTTCCGTTGCCCAGTAGTGCATATTATGTCGGTTTACGTTACCGCTGTTGGTGAATGAGCTAAATAGAATGCGTGCAAAAAATCTGTCATCGTCCCGTAATTTCTCTTGTGCCCAGAGCCAGAACAGCACACGACGTTCAAAGTCGTCGCCATGCAGTTCCTGGTGCGTAGAAATATGGTACGGGTGCAATCGATGTTGATGTAGCATTCTCAACACCGACGTTTTTGAGATTCCCCATTCTCGCGCAATTTGTCTGCTACTGATGTGCGGATTAGCCGCGACAGCTGCTAAAACACCTACTTGGGCATCATCATTTGTTGCAGGTCGTGATTGACGTTTCACATGTGGCTGAACACTTCCTGTTTCCTTAAGTAACGTAACTACCCGGCGAACGGTTCGGACATTTGGAAGATGTCTTCCAGGATACCGAGCAGCATACATAGCACACGCCCGTTGGGCATTTTGATCACAATAGCCACACATCAACACGATATCGACCTATTCTGCAATTGGTAAACGGTCCATTTTAACACGGGTAATGTATCACGAAGCAAATACTGTCCGCACTGGCGGAATGTTACGTGATACCACGTACTTATATGTTTGTGACTATTGCAGCGCCATCTATCACAAAGTGAAAAAAGTGGTCCAACTGAAACATTCATATTTCTTTATGTACTACACGAATATGTAATAAAAATGGTGGTTTCTGTTTTGAAAAACGCAGTTGCTACCCGTTTGACCTATGGCAGCGCCATCTAGCGGGCCAACCATAGCACCACCTGGTTGCCCCCTTCAAGCTATACAAGTTTCGTTCTTCGTAGTTTTTTCGTTTGATGCATATTTCGTGAGATATTTGGCCCGGTGTCTATCAATGGACCACCCTGTATACAGGAAATTGTGGTGGAATAGGTCTTCTAAATGCAGGATATAAAATCTGTGGGAAAATTCTTAATCAAAGATTACGAACTATCGCTGATGCAGTATACTCAGAAGAACAGTAAGGCTTCAGAAAGGGACGTTCGCGTTATGACATTTACACTGAAGAGCCAAAGAAACTGGTACACCTGCCAAATATCGCGTAGGGCTCCCGGGAGCAGGCAGAAGCGCCGCACCACGACATGGCATGGACTCGACTAATGTCTGAAGTAGTACATAAATACCGCAGGGCTGTCCATAAATCCGTAAGAGTACGAGGGGGTGGAGATCTCTTCTGAACAACACGTTACAAGGCTTCCCAGATACGCTCAGTAATGTACATGTCTGGGGAGCCTGGTGGCCAGCGGAAGTGTTTAAACTCAGAAGAGCGCTCCTGGAGCCACTCTGCAGCAATTCTGAATGTGTGTGGTGTCGCATTGTCCTGCTGGAATTCCCCAACTCCGTTGGAATGCAGAATGGACATGAATGGATGCAGGTGATCAGACTGGATGCTTACGTACGTGTCACCTGTCAGAGTCGTATCTAGACGTATCAGGGGTCCTATATCACACCAACTGCACGTGACCCACACCATTATAGAGCCTCCACCAACTTGAACAGTCCCCCACTGACATGCAGGGTCCATGTTATCGTGAGGTTGTTTCCATACCCATACTCATCCATCCGCTCGAAACAATTTCTATCGAGACTCGTCCGACCAGGCAACATGTTTACAGTCATCAATAGTCCAATGTCGGCGTTGACGGTCCCAGGCCAGGCGTAAAGCTTGAGGCGTAAAGCTTTCGGGGCCTTCGTCTCTGGAAGCCCATATCAATGATGTTCCGTTTAATAATTTGCACGCTGACACTTGTTGATGGTCCAACATTGAAGTCGGCAGCAATTTGTGGAAGGGCTGCAGTTACGTCGCGTTGAATGATTCTCTCTACTCGTCGTTGATCCCGCAGGCACTTTTTCCTTCCGTCAAAGATTAGATGTTTTTTCGGATTCCTGATTTTCACGGTACAATCGTACGGCAAAATCCCCACTTCATTGCTACCTCGGACATGCTGTGTTCCATCGCTCGTGTGCCGACTTTAGCACCAAGTTCATACTCATATAAATATTAATAACCTACCATTGTGGCACCAGTAACCGATCTAACAACTGCCTCAGACACTTGTTGTCTTATACAGGTGTTACGGACGGCAGCGTCGTACTCTGCCTGTTTACATATCTCGGTATTTGAATACCCATGCCTACACCAGTTTCTTTGGCGCTTCAGTGTATGTTATCCTACTTTATCTATCTCGTCCTTACGTTTTGCGGACGAGCGTAGTAAAACTGAGGAGAGAGCAACTTCCTTAAAAGTATTAAATTCCTTACGAATTAGTCGATTAAATTTAGATAATACAAGCGTGAAGAGCTTTAAGCAGTATATTGATAGTCAGTAGACAGCTAAAGATTAATGTGACATCGTAGGCTTTCCCGGCGTAATAGGTCTTGAAAGTCTCTTCGGGTTTGCTGTCGGATCCTAAAATCTACTCGATATTTCGGCGATCCAACTTGTCGCCATCTTCAGAAGAAAGCTGCTTCTGCTGATGCGTCTCGCTGAGAACTGACGTCAGGCTGCCAATCGACATCCTATATTGGCCACCGTACCGCACACGGCGCATGCGCCGCCCATCGCAGTTGCTGCCCTTTATTATTGTGCAGGTGACGCTGCCCTTAGTAGAACACTGGCGGCAACGATAAATCGCATTCAGAGACGATATTCGAATACTCGGGCTGGCCGCACTGAAGAACGTTCTGTTTTGATGCGGGTTAATATAGGATTCTACATCTACTTCTACATTTATACTCCGCAAGTCACCCAACGGTGTGTGGCGGAGGCCACTTTACGTGCCACTGTCATTACCTCCCTTTCCTGTTCCAGTCCCGTATGGTTCGCGGGAAGAACGACTGTCTGAAAGCCTCCGTGCGCGCTCTAATCTCTCTAATTTTACATTCGTGATCTCCTCGGGAGGTATAAGTAGAGGGAAGCAATATATTCGATACCTCATCCAGAAACGCACCCTCTCGAAACCTGGCGAGCAAGCTACACCGCGATGCAGAGCGGCTCTCTTGCAGAGTCTGCGAGTTTGTTAAACATCTCCGTAACGCTATCACGCTTGCCAAATAACCCTGTGACGAAACGCGCCGCTCTTCTTTGGATCTTCTCTATCTCCTCCGTCAACCCGATCTGGTACGGATCCCACACTGATGAGCAATACTCAAGTATAGGTCGAACGAGTGTTTTGTAAGCCACCTCCTTTGTTGATGGACTACATTTTCTAAGGACTCTCCCAATGAATCTCAACCTGGTACCCGCCTTACCAACAATTAATTTTATATGATCATTCCACTTCAAATCGTTCCGCACGCATACTTCCAGATATTTTACAGAAGTAACTGCTACCAGTGTTTGTTCCGCTATCATATAATCATACAATAAAGGATCCTTCTTTCTATGTATTCGCAATACATTACATTTGTCTATGTTAAGGGTCAGTTGCCACTCCCTGCACCAAGTGCCTATCCGCTGCAGATCTTCCTGCATTTCGCTACAATTTTCTAATGCTGCAACCTCTCTGTATACTACAGCATCATCCGCGAAAAGCCGCATGGAACTTCCGACACTATCTACTAGGTCATTTATATATATTGTGAAAAGCAATGGTCCCATAACACTTCCCTGTGGCACGCCAGAGGTTACTTTAACGTCTGTAGACGTCTCTCCGTTGATAACAACATGCTGTGTTCTGTTTGCTAAAAACTCTTCAATCCAGCCACACAGCTAGTCTGATATTCCGTAGGCTCTTACTTTGTTTATCAGGCGACAGTGCGGAACTGTATCGAACGCCTTCCGGAAGTCAAGAAAAATGCATCTACCTGGGAGCCTGTATCTAATATTTTCTGGGCCTCATGAACAAATAAAGCGAGTTGGGTCTCACACGATCGCTGTTTCCGGAATCCATGTTGATTCCTACACAGTAGATTCTGGGTTTCCAAAATCGACATGATACTCGAGCAAAAAACGTGTTCTAAAATTCTACAACAGATCGACGTAAGAGATATAGGTCTATAGTTTTGCGCATCTGCTCGACGACCCTTCTTGAAGACTGGGACTACCTGTGCTCTTTTCCAATCATTTGGAACCTTCCGTTCCTCTAGAGACTTGCGGTACACGGCTGTTAGAAGGGGGGCAAGTTCTTTCGCGTACTCTGTGTAGAATCGAATTGGTATCCCGTCAGGTCCAGTGGACTTTCCTCTGTTGAGTGATTCCAGTTGCTTTTCTATTCCTTTGACACTTATTTCGATGTCAGCCATTTTTTCGTTTGTGCGAGGATTTAGAGAAGGAACTGCAGTGCGGTCTTCCTCTGTGAAACAGCTTTGGAAAAAGGTGTTTAGTATTTCAGCTTTACGCGTGTCATCCTCTGTTTCAATGCCATCATCATCCCGGAGTGTCTGGATATGCTGTTTCGAGCCACTTCCTGATTTAACGTAAGACCAGAACTTCTGAGGATTTTCTGTCAAGTCGGTACATAGAATTTTACTTTCGAATTCACTGAACGCTTCACGCATAGCCCTCCTTACGCTAACTTTGACATCGTTTAGCTTCTGTTTGTCTGAGAGGTTTTGGCTGCGTTTAAACTTGGAGTGAAGCTCTCTTTGCTTTCGCAGTAGTTTCCTAACTTTGTTGTTGTACCACGGTGGGTTTTTCCCGTCCCTCACAGCTTTACTCGGCACGTACCTGTCTAAAACGCATTTTACGATTGCCTTGAACTTTTTCCATAAACACTCAACATTGTCAGTGTCGGAACAGAAATTTTCGTTTTGATCTGTTAGGTAGTCTGAAATCTGCTTTCTATTACTGTTGCTAAACAGATAAACCTTCCTCCCTTTTTTTTATATTCCTATTAACGTCCATATTCAGGGATGCTGCAACGGCCTTATGATCACTGATACCCTGTTCTGCACATACAGAGTCGAAAAGTTTGGGTCTGTTCGTTATCAGTAGGTCCAAGATGTTATCTCCACGAGTCGGTTCTCTGTTTAATTGCTCAAGGTAATTTTCGGATAGTGCACTCAGTATAATGTCACTCGATGCTCTGTCCCTACCACCCGTCCTAAACATCTGAGTGTCCCAGTCTATATCTGGTAAATTGAAATCTCCACCTAAGACTATAACATGCTGAGAAAATTTATGTGAAATGTATTCCAAATTTTCTCTCAGTTGTTCTGCCACTAATGCTGCTGAGTCGGGAGGTCGGTAAAAGGAGCCAATTATTAACCTAGCTCGGTTGTTGAGTGTAACCTCCACCCATAATAATTCACAGGAACTATCCACTTCTACCTCACTACAGGATAAACTACTACTAACAGCGACGAACACTCCACCACCGGTTGCATGCAATCTATCCTTTCTAAACACCGTCTGTACCTTTGTAAAAATTTCGGCAGAATTTATCTCTGGCTTCAGCCAGCTTTCTGTACCTATAACGATTTCAGCTTCGGTGCTTTCTATCAGCGCTTGAAGTTCCGTTACTTTACCAACGCAGCTTCGACAGTTTACAATTACAATACCGATTGCTGCTTGGTCCCCGCATGTCCTGACTTTGCCCCGCACCCGTTGAGGCTGTTGCCCTTTCTGTACTTGCACAAGGCCATCTAACCTAAAAAACCGCCCAGCCCACGCCACACAACCCCTGCTACCCGTGTAGCCGCTTGTTGCGTGTAGTGGACTCCTGACCTATCCAGCGGAACCCGAAACCCCACCACCCTATGGCGCAAGTCGAGGAATCTGCAGCCCACACGGTCGCAGAACCGTCTCAGCCTCTGATTCAGACCCTCCACTCGGCTCTGTACCAAAGGTCCGCAGTCAGTCCTGTCGACGATGCTGCAGATGGTGAGCTCTGCTTTCATCACCAAATCAGATAGCCGCCGGAAGCCAGAGAGGATTTCCTCCGATCCATAGCGACACACATCATTGGTGCCGACATGAGCGACCACCTGCTGATGGGTGCACCCTGTACCCTTCATGGCATCCGGAAGGACCCTTTCCACATCTGGAATGACTCCCCCTAGTATGCACACGGAGTGCACATTGGTTTTCTTCCCCTCTCTTGCTGCCATTTCCCTAAGGGGCCCCATTACGCGCCTGACGTTGGAGCTCCCAACTACCAGTAAGCCCACCCTCTGCGACCGCCCAGATCTTGCAGACTGAGGGGCAACCTCTGGAATGGGACAAGCAGCCATGTCAGGCTGAAGATCAGTATCAGCCTGAGACAGAGCCTGAAACCGGTTTGTCAGACAAACTGGAGAGGCCTTCCGTTCAGCCCTCCGGAATGTCTTTCGCCCCCTGCCACACCTTGAGACGATCTCCCACTCTACCACAGGTGAGGGATCAGCCTCAATGCGGGCAGTATCCCGGGCAACCACAGTCGTAGTCCGATCGGGGGATGCGTGGGACGAGCTGGCCGTCCCCGACAAACCCCCATCCGGACCCCCACAGTGATGCCCATTGGCAACAGCCTTAAGCTGTGTGACCGAAGCCAACACTGCCTGAAGCTGGGCGCGAAGGGATGCCAACTCAGCCTGCATCCGAACACAGCAGTTGCAGTCCCTATCCATGCTAAAAACTGTTGTGCAAAGAACGTCTGAACTAATCTACAGAGAGCGCAAACAAATCGACAAAAAATTTAAACGGTTATTAAAATACAAGATTGCCTAGTAAATGCAGTAATGCTGCTACTTGCGCACTGCTGACACACTGCTCGGCGGCGGAAGGAGACTACGCGATTTTACATTATTCAGGTACTAAAACGCGATGCTACAACTCTCAAATACTATAATACACCCGAAATTTATGAATTAAACAACGCAAGTACCAAAAACATGCAAAGAAATTAAGAATTAAACTATGTAACAAATGAGTGAGCTAGGAGTATACGACTTGCTGCTGCAGCTGCTTATCCAACGGCGGCAGGGAGCACACTGACTGTGACCAGGGAATTTTAACATTAAGAGTGCGTTCCGTACACCTTCTAAGATTAGGGCACTACTCGGCGGAAGATGATTTGGGGCTTAGAAAACCCGGTGTATACAAAATTACGTGCCAATGTGGGAAGGCTTACATCGGCCGTTCGATTCGCACAGTTCATGACAGGTGTGTCATCGCCATCATACGAGGCTACAATAGCCGGAAAAATCGGCAGTAGCAGAACACTGCTAAAATTAAGGACATGGTATGAAATTTGACGAAACTGTGAGAGTTGCCAACACTTCCGATTTTTGGAACAGTGTCTACAAAGAAGCAATTGAAATTAGGTTGGCGGATAATGTAATTAACAGAGACAATGGGTTTTCTCTTAGCAGGACGTTAAATCCTGTATTATCCCACATCAAAACAGAACGTTCTTCGGTGCAGCCAGCCCGAGTATTCGAATATCGTGCGATTTATCGTTGCCGGCAGTGTTCTATTAAGGGCGGCACCACATGCCCAGTCATGGAGCGGCAGCAACTGTGATGGGCGGCGCATGCGCCGTGTACGGTACAGTGGCCTGTGTGGGACGTCGATTGACGGCCTGGCCTCAGTTATCCAGGCGATCATAGTAGGCAAAACCACCCCTTCCTTCCGCCTCCTCGATTTCTACATCACCAACTATGGCCGTCCTATCGCCCTCACCCCCACTCTTAAGTACCTTGGTGTCACCCTCGACCGTCGCCTCTCCTGGAGCCCCCACCTCCGGACGATCCAAGCCGAGGCATGCTCCCGCCTCTGTCTCCTCAAACTCCTTTCTAGCCGAACTTGGGGTCTGGACCCCTCTACCATCCTCTATACCTATAAATCCCTCATTCGCCCTATCCTTCGCTACGCCCACCCTGCCTGGATCTCCGCTCCCCCAACTTTTTACAAATCCTTTCAGATTCTAGAACGCCATGCTCTTCGCCTCGCCTATCGCATCTGTCTCCCCTCCCCCATGCAGATGCTGTACGACCTAATTCCCTTCACCCACCTCCTTCTTTTCCTTGAACAGATACGGATCCTCTACACCTCCCGCAAACTCGATCCCCCTCACCCGTTGGTCTCTCCCATCCTCTCCCGCCCCCGTCCGCTGCCGTGCCTGTACTTCCATGTCCCACCTGCTCTCCATCTCTCCACTCTCCACACCCTCTCCCAAGGTGGCTTCCATCAGCTCCCCCTCCCTGATGATGCCCTCCTCCCCTCCATCTGCCCCTCCTACCAACTTTGATCCTCCCTCCCTCTTCCTGTGTTTGTTCCTTTGGGCACCCTCTCTCCGTTCTCTCCCCCTTCCCTCCCTCCTCCCTTTCTCCCCACTCCTCCCCTGGGCTTCCCCTACCCCTCTCCCATCTCCTCTGCCATTGGCATCTTTGCTCTCCTCTCTCCCTCCTCCACCACCTTCCTCCCCTCTTGGCAGGTCCCCGGACTCACACACGTTACGTGGACATTCGCGCGCTGGAGATCATCGCCATCTGTTTCTCGTGTGTGCCATCGTGTTTTGTGTTTAGTGTTCGCCGTCACGCTCCATCGTTCACATGTTCCATCGAAATCACCAGTGTTTGTGCATCATGTCAACAGTTTGTAGTGTGGATTATCGTCGAGTGTGAACGGCTCCATGTTTTGTATTCTATGTCTACTGTTTTTTACCCGCCATTATGTCAATTATGAGTATTCTTTCTGTTTTCTCGTTGTCTACTCTAAAGCTGAAGAGCAGCGTAGACTGCTGCTGCCAGCCTACCTGTTGTTTGTACAGGTATCAAAATTACAATAAAAAAAAGAAAGAAAAACGTCAGTTCTCAGCGGGACTCATCAGCAGAAGCAGCTTTCTCCTGAAGATGGCGACCAGTTGGATCGCCGAAATATCGAATCGAGTTGATTGTAGGGTCCGGCAGGAAACCCGAGGAGACTTTCAAGATAAAGCTTAAATTTCTGTGATGTCCTTTCCCATGTTAAAGTAGATCTTGACACTTTTCACATCCTTGAAAGTTCTGCTTTTTGATTAGATCTACGTAACAAGATAAATGAATGAATGAACGAATGAATGAATGAATGGCACACTAAGTGAAAAGGTAGACACTCTGAAAGTCGCTAACTGTTTGTCGCACAGCAGGCTATGCAGAAGCACAAGTGCCTCCAGACGTGTTACGTGCGTTTTGGTCGTGTTTCAGGTACTACCTGCCGCGTCAGTACCAGGAGGAGGAGACGCTGTCGCAGGACCGGCGAGCGGGCAGCTTCGGCTACATCGACCCGTTCGGCATCCGGCGCGTCATCTACTACAACACGGCCCCAGACACCGGCTTCGTCCACCGCAAGAACAATCGATACGTCGGCTTCGACGCGACGCCCTACGACCCCCGCTTCTGAGCGCGTCGCCGGATCCAGTAGTAGCTCTCCTGGAAATATGGCCCTCGTCTGCCGGACACTTGCTCTTTATTGCTGCTGTTATACCCGCTCTCGCAAAGGCAAAATGCCCAAAGTTATTACGTTAGTATTCGAGAGTTTCCGAGATCATATTTTTCACCTTCCCTCCTTCTGCTCATTCGCAAGTATTTGAGGTGCTCCCATGATAGAAGATACCACGGTCTCTGACAATGCCCTCTGCTACAGCTTTATTTATTTATTTATTTTCATGTGGCCTTCAAATTTTCTCTGAGTTTACAGCTAAGGCAGATATAGTGCAGTACAAATCTTCGATTATTTTAATCGAGACGATAATGGTGTATTGAGGAAAACGCAAACTTGCAATATGTAAACTACGTTCTCATAATTCACTTAGCTTTTGGCAGGGCTATACCATAACACAGGAGAATCAGTTTTATTAAATGCCAATGGTAGCTTTACAAAGACTATATATTAACACGACCGCTTTAATTCCTAGACGTTTATCAAGAGCTCCGTCACAACACAACTCCTGTTGTGGCTGAGCACGTCCTAATGGCCTAAGGCCCAAACGTAATTATGCACTTTTCGTGGTACTGGAACTGTCATTAATAAAACTGATAACGACAGTTGTAGATTCCCAAGTCCGATATGAGAATCGTGGTTGCAAAAACAAAAACAAAAAAAAAAAAAAAAAAAAAAAGAAACCTAACAAGAGAATCTATTCCCAGTTTCGCGTCCCTTTTCGTACATAACGAAATAAATGTAAAACTTTTCCTTTTTTGAAGCCAGTGTTTCGGGTTTAACGCCGTCCAGCTCTTTTTATCTTGGATAGCTCTAAGCATCTCTAAAATCTTGCTACAAGCTACATCCACCAGAATATGTATTAAATATTTCGCATTTCGGTTTTTATCTTCTTCAAGAATTTTCGTCCATCGTCACGTTAGCTATCTTGGATGCACCAGCTGTCCTTCACTTTGGTAACTGTCTTCTAGACTTCTAACCTAGATTATTCTTTCTTCTACCTCTTATTTTCTTAGTATATATGCCTATTTGATTTTTAATGTTTTTCCATACCACTGCAATCCAAATCGTCTCAGTTTCTTCTTGTGTGAACTTCTTATGATCTGTTCTATTGTTTTTTATATATATTTCCTCCTATCTCTGTTATTAACTCACATTTATATGCAACGTAGCCTGTCAATTCCAAGTGTTCTCTGCTTTCCGCCAAAAGGCCGTTGGTATCTCTGCATCATGACAATACAACTCGCAAATTCATCGCTCAAAAATTATCAAGCTGGTTTTCTGATCATTGGTCCTACAAATTCTAGAAATAAATGGGAACGTCTGTGCCAGCTCTTATAGCAGTCATAATCCTTTGTTCACTTAATATACGGGCGCCACAGCAATTTTTTTATTTCACTCGCGGATATAGTAATTCTGATCGACGAGAAGCAGGGCCATATTTCCAGGCGCTAATAGGATTGGAACTTTGGATGCGCTGCAGCCGCAGAATCTTCTCACCGTCCCCGTAGCAAACAGAGCGAGGTTCGCACGAGTGAAGCAACACCCACGCGTTGTCCGTCGCACAGCTCGTGAGTGGTCGCAGGGCGGTGCCCGTCTACTCCAGAGTTTCCGCCTCGAGGTCGAAGCTCTGTCCGAGTAAACGTGTTGCCGTCCCTTCCCTTCGTTCTTACGCACCTTCAGACCCCCACCATTAACGCGGAAAACCATCTAATTAATACGACACTCTTTCTAACATAAAAACGAGTACATTTTTCTGTATTTACAAGGCATTTACTGACACCCTAAATCACTTAAGGCAGCATCGACTCATACCCATATACTCAGACATATCTTTTCAAGTAATAGTTTATAAACGGTTGGAAGTACTGGAACACGTTAACAGACTGTGGGAAGATACAAAAGGGATAGAATTTTCTATGTGGTTAATAACATTTTTATGAATGGAGATGATGATTCATCGATGTATTTTTAATGGAACTATACACTTCTTCCGGAATATTCGACAGTTCTTGAAAAGAGGAGTGCAATGATTAGCTTGTCAAGTCTCCATACAGTGAAGCTGTTCGAAGAAAGAGGCGAGGGATGTGCTAAATATGAAAACGCAGTTTCATCTCCAGTGCCACATAAACATTGCGTAATGGAGCAGCACTCTCGGTATCCATAATTACAAGACTTTCCACGCCTCTTAACGAAATGTGATAGCGCTAACTTTAACGAGCGTCATATGACTGTTCACTTCTTTTCAAAGACTCACCAATTCCGTAAAAAATTATAATTCTGTTTCAAACCATAGGCGTCTCAATGTCTCGGAAAGTAAAGTTGCTAGCATTAACCGTAAGGGAAATACTCTTCCCTTTGCCTACTGGTATCTCGTCTTTATATATTCTGTTCTTTCTGAAACAGTAGGAATGACATTTTTATGTGGTCCTCCTCTATAACTAGCGCAATTTGTTATTTAACAATTACAAAATAGGCATTGTCATTGTTTGATTATACTTCGGTGTATTGTACGATTTACCTTATCAGGAACTGAGATATGTTATCAGCAATTTCTAAAATTTTCACATCTCCCATTTTCACGTTCTTACATTTAATAACAAGTTTTTAAACTTATGCCGTTTTTTGTTACATATTTTCCTACCCAACCTCCAGTCTTATGCAGGACATTTTCTACATTTAAGTACCTTCCCCTTGCATTACTGCAGAAGACTACATAACTACTTGCAAGGAACATAAAAGAATAAAAAACGAAACGATCCACTTAGTATACCTGAAACTTCCCACATCCCAGCATCTGTTCATCCATTCCCAAAAGTGACCATATTTGTACATTCATTCCTTCTTACGTTCTATTTCCCTATTTGGTTCTCACTAACGAGGATAGTGATGTCACTGTAGTGACTACAAGCAGCTATACTCCCACCTAATAACTTTAAAGACGACGTCCAAAACGGCTGCTAGCGAATTACGTCGGTGTTCGATGCGTCGTGTTGGAAGATGAAGACAGCAACGCAATGTTAACCATTTTCATAACGTAACTGTTATGTTTGTCTGCTTTCACGTAGTTTATTCCTTATCACACTGTTTCACGTTGAACATTTTAGGCTAGAGTAGATTAGACACTTTTTTATTTATATCTTACACGATGGTAGCAAGTAATTTATATTAAATATTGCAGTGCAAATAGTACAGTTGTGAACTGTAACACTCGAGCCTGTACAAATTTGATATGAATAAAAAGATTTGTTACAATTTACTGTATTTTCTTAGCAAATGTGACATAATTGACAGAGAACATTCACAGTCGCTGGTGCTTGTTTCAAGGTTCGCGTGCGCCTAGCTGTGGAGAAACATATTTTCCTCAGCTAACTCTTCCATGAACTGAGCATGTTTCCTTATAACGCGTAACTTTCACAGCTGTGTAATTAGAAGTGCCATACACATCGCGGACACTTCTTTACTATGCCTAGCATTAGTCAACCATAGTTTCGTTTTAATTTATTGTGTTATAACAAAACGGCTTTAGATTCCAAAATAAAACATGAACCCAACTCCATCGAAAAAATTTCAAAGAATGTTCAGGGACATTTTCCGAGTATTTTGGCATAGAGAACTTGTGGTCTACAGTGATTCGTTACACACTGGTTACATTTAGTATGATTTCTTATCCTATTTTGTCTTCGTATCTGAACTGCCCTGGAAATAACAGCCAAACAATACAAACGCATACGTCATGTGTCTTGTTTGGGAATAGGTTTGTTCCATTCACTCATGGTACTTGCCGCTGACAGCATGTAAGGTACCTCTTACGTGAGGAAGACATTTTTACTAGTTTTAATAAATTATTGTCTCTCATTGATGTATTCACGATAGTTAGGAAGTGCTGTAGTCTGTAGCCGACCATGAATTGGACAGCATTTCCCACGCTGGCTGGCTAGGTGACGAAGCGACCATACGTCGCGCGTAGTGGGGTGGGGCTCGGCGCTGGACCGTAGCAACAAGCGTCAGCCTGGGAAATATACATGACGGGACGTACCGCCATCTTGACGCCAAAGTCACCCTTTTTGTTCATTTATATTTAATAATTAAAGTCATTTATAACAACATGAATACTAGGAGGAGCCTTTGGATGTTTAAAGCTATTTATCATAATTTTGCCTCGTTGAAATTCACACCCGTTCATTAACAAATGCATATCTTAGTAAGAACGAACTTAATCTAAAATCCACGAACTGTGACGAAACTAGTGAGAGATACGGACTGCGCGGCAAAGTCGTCAGTCGGCCTTAAGAGCTCTACCTGTCTTGTTCGATGGTAGCCATGCTCTCAGTTACGAATAGCTTGTGACACGACTGTTTCATTATTCATCTAATAGGAATAAAAGTGATATTACGGCATTCTGAATGTTAATTTCGAGTAAATAGATACCCCAAAGTTGAACGATAGCAATTTCAGATAATTAGCTTCCACCGACAGAGACATCCAATGCGCCAATGAAGAATCTGCACGGGACGACATTTACGAGAGCTGCACCGCGCACAGGTAGGAGGAAATCCGACGACACGACCCACCAAGGCGGATCAAGGAAGGTCCGACTTACACTCGCATATTCCTGGTGGAAATGCTGACAAGTCATACTGTACGTCACATATACCACCCTGTACGGACTCGCGGCTAAGCTGAGTAATAACAGTATCAGTTTAGAAGCGACGGGATCTTGCAAGCAGTAATTTCCCCTTTACTCTTCGTCCTTAAGCTTGTATTCAATACTACTCGGTGCTGTCTCAGGTTTGTTCTTCCAGCAGTAGGATAAGAGAAATGTACTGAAGTGTAGATACGTTAACCGATAAGGAACTGGCTGATACACTAATATCCCAGAACATTATGAGCACTGCCCACTGCAGGGTTGGATGCCTCCTCGTGGCGTTGTGGGCAAGTGACGCATAAGAAAAGTATGTAAGCCAATCAGAGACGGATGGGCGACTGCTCTAGCGAAGATATGCGCTGCAAATGGAGAAATCCAACGGGATGAGCGACTTTGCCAAAGGGAAGATTATTTATTACGCAAAACCTGTGAACCAGTAGGTCGAGGCCGGCCTCTGTGGCCGAGCGGTTCTAGGCGTTTCAGTGCGGAACCGCGCTGCTGCTACGGTCGCAGGTTCGAATCCTGCCTCGGGCATGGATGTGTGTGATGTCCTTAGGTTAGTTACGTTTAAGTAGTTCTAACTCTAGGGGGCTGATGACCTCAGAAATTAAGTCCCATAGTGCTCAGAGTCATTTGAACCATTTTTGAGTATGTCGAAAACGGCGAAGCTGTTACTGTCGCGAGCATCTACAGAGAGTTAGAAGGGCAGTGAAACTACTACTAGCCACTGAGTGGTTGGACGTCCAAGACTCTTCACAGGACGTGGGGTTTGGAGGCTTGTCTGCTCTCTAAAGTAGGATAGATGGCGATCTGTGGCACCCCTGGCGAAATAGCACATTGCCCATGGATACACATATGTTTCGGAGTACACCATTCAGTGCACATTGTTGTAAAAGGGGCCCTGCAGTAAACGACCCCTGCGTGTTCAGTTATTGGCCCAACGATCTCGTCAGTTTGATTGTAGTGTGCTCGAGATCATCGAGATTGGACGGTGGATCACAGGAAACACGTTGGCTCGTCGGATGAATCACGTTTTTGCTACTCAAGGTCGATGGTCGTCTCCACAAACGCCGTCGTTGAGGTGTGGGATCCGTACCAGATAGGGTTGATAGAAGAGATAGAGAAGATCCAACGGAGAGCAGCGCGCTTCGTTACAGGATCATTTAGTAATCGCGAAAGCGCTACGAAGATGATAGATAAACTCCAGTGGAAGACTCTGCAAGAGAGACGCTCAGTAGCTCGGTACTGGCTTTTGCTGAAGTTTCGAGAACATACCTTCACCGAGGAGTGAAGCAGTATATTTCTCCCTCCTACGTATATCTCGCGAAGAGACCATGAGGATAAAATCAGAGAGATTAGAGCCCACACAGAGGCATACCGACAATCCTTCTTTCCACGAACAATACGAGACTGGAGTAGAAGGGAGAACCGATAGAGGTACTCAAGGTACCCTCCGCCACACACCGCCAGGTGGCTTGCGGAGTATGGATGTAGATGTAGAAATGTCGTGTGACTAGGGCCTCCCGTCGGGTAGACAGTTCGTCGGGTGCAAGTCTTTCGATTTGACGCCACTTCGGCGACTTGCGCGTCGATGGGGATGAAATGATGACGATTAGGACAACACCCAGTACCTGAGCGGAGAAAATCTCCGACCCAGCCGGGAATCAAACCCGGGCCCTTAGGGTTGACATTCTCTCGCGCTGACTATTCAGATACCGGGGGCGGATAGTCGTTGAGGTGAACAGCTGCTTGAAACGTGCACCGCACCCCAGACGTAGGCTGCTGGGGGGTAGTACTATGCTATGATAGACGTTTTCCTGCGCTTGCATGGGACCTGTTGTGGTAATCGATGATACTAGGTCCTCTGCGGACCATCTGCATCCCTTCATGCTTGATGTCTTCCCTGACGACGATGTCATCTTTCAGTAGTATAATTAGTCAGAATCGTGCTACAGGGTTCGAGGAGCATGATAGTGAAATCACATTAATGTCTCGGCCGCAAAATTCAAAGCCGATGGTTCCCATCTTTGTCGCTGTCGTGTGCCATCACCGCGTACACAAATCAGTGGCCATTTATTTACGGGAGATACATGACTTGTGCGTAGACACCTCGTGCCACATAGGTCCATGAATCAACCAACGAACAGTACAATTTAATTGTACGTTAGTCTGGACAACTAATACTTTATTAATTTCCTGACACGTTTCGAGCATTGGTCGTCTTCAAAACAACATATTATAGATTTGTAATGCTGTCAGTACAAATATCTTTTCCAACAAAGCTCTCTTTTCAGTAAGGTGAGTCTTTTTCCTAGTATCCTAGGGTAATACTTAAGTGACCAAAGAACCTCATAATTTTAGTTTTAGAAAACATCTCTCGAGTGGTATCGAATAAATGCAGCTGTACAAAGTACGTGGACTTCTTGAACACTTCCCCACCAATTCACTGTTTCCTTTATCTAGCTTTAAGTTTTACGAGATGCAACCGACGCTATAATCTTCCGCCGGCGCCAGATAAGTCAAGAAGTGTAAGTTAAGAGCATCGTCGACTTGTAACAGAGCTAACAGTTTATTTCATCAACTACGTACTGATTAATGCAACACTAGTCTCACAGGTGTCAGTGGCTTACCACAGATCCTTAAGTTGCTGGCTACGTTGCAAATCTTTCTCCATGCCCCGAGCATCCAGTGGCAGTATTTGTGCACTCGTGTAACACATGATGAGCAGAGATGCAGTTATAGAGCGATGTCTGCTGTACATTTGGATCGTATGGCGGTTCATCGGGCACGTAAACACAGTTCAGATCATACAAATTCCGAAAGTTTCAAAGAAAACTTCAGTTTAACTTCAAACAAGTACCCGACTCGTATAGTCATAGTTGGTAGTGACTTTAATTTACGTGCTTAAATCTGTAGGTATGCATAAAACATCATCCGAAATTCTGCTAAACGCATTCTCTGAAATTTATTTCGAGCAGTTACTTCGCAAGCCCACACGAATAGTAAATGGTTGTGAAAACACACTTGACATCTTGGCAACAAATAATCCTGAGGTAATAACGAGCATCAAAACGTATACATGGATTAGTGAAACACAAAGCTGTCATAGCGATAATGAATGTTGTAACCCCCAAATCCTCCAAAACTAAACGAAAAATATACCTATTCAAAAAAGCCAATAAAAATTCACTTGACGCCTTCCTGAGAGACAATCTCCACTCCTTCCAAATTAACGATGTAAATGTAGATCAGGTGAGGCTTGAATTCAAAGAATTATTATCGACAGCAATTGACAGATTTATACAAAATAAATTAAAAAACGACCGAGCTGAACCCCCTCTGTACACAAAATGCGTCAGAACACTATTGCAGAAACAACGAAAAAAAGTATGCCAAATTTAAACAAACGCAAAATTGGCGATATTTACAGAAGCTCGAAACTTAGCGCCAACTTCGAAGCGAGATGCTTATAATAGTTTCGGAAACGAAACTTTGTCTCGAAAGCTGACAGAAAACTCAATGAGATTCTGGCCGTATGTAAAGTATGCTAGCGGCAAGACACAATCAATGCCTTCTCTGCGCGATAGCAATGAAAATACTATCGACAGAGTTACCAAGCACAGCCTTCCGAAATTCCTTCATCATAGAAGATAAACTAAAACTCCAGAATTCAATCAAGAACAGCTGCCAACATGAGTAACTTAGAAGTAGATATCCTCGGAGAAGTGAAATAACTTACTAAAACCAGGCCTTCTGGTCCAGGCTCTATACCAATTACGTTCCTTTAAGAGTACGCGGATGCAATAGATCCATACTTAAGTCCTATGTAACTGCTCGTTCTACGAAAGATACGTACTCAAAGACTGGAAACATGCACAGGTCACAACAGTATTCAAGGAAGGTAGCAGGCTCATATCATTGACGTCGATATGCAGCAGGATTTTTGGGACACAAATTGTGTTCGAACATTATTGATAGACAGTCAACACGTACTTAGAAAACATGAGTCTTATGAAACACAACTAAGTCTTTACTGACACGAAATGTCCAGTGCTATTTACAACGGGTTTTCGAATTGATTCTGTATTTCCGGATTTCCAGAAGTCTTTTGGCACTGTACTACACTAGTGGCTTGTAGTGAAATTTAGTGCTTATGGAGTATCGAATCACCTATATGACTGGATTTGTGATTTCCTGTCAGAGAGGTCACAATTCGTAGTAACTGACGGAAAGTCATCGAGTAAAACAGAAGTGATTTCTGGCGTTGCCCAAGGTAGTGTTACAGGCCTTCTACTGTTCCTTTTCTATATAAACGATTTGGGAGACAATATGAGTGGCCGTCTTAGGTTGTTTGCAGATGACGCTGTCGTTTATTCTCTAGTAAAGTCATCAGAAGATCAAAACAACTTGCAAAACAATTTAGAAAAGATTTATGAATGCGAAAATTGGCAGTTCACCATGAAAAATGAAAAGTGTGAGGTATTCCACGAGAGTGCTAAAAGCAATCCGTTAGAATTCGGTTACACGACAAGTAGGCCAAAACTAAAGGCCATAAACTAAATACCTATGAATTACAATTACAAACAATTTAAATTTGAAGGAACATATAGAAAATGTGGGGAAGGCAACAGGGCACTTAGAAAATGTAACAAATCTACTAAAGAGACTGCCTACACTACGCTTCTCCGTCCTCTAGGAATATTGTTGCGCGGTCTGTGATCCTTACGAGATAGAATTAACGGAAAGTTCAATGAATAGCAGCACGTTATGTACACTACTGGCCATTAAAATTGTTACACCAAGAAGAAATGCAGATGATAAACGGGTATTCACGGGACAAATATATTATACTAGAATTGACATGAGGTTACATTTTCACGCAATTTGGGTGCATAGATCCTGAGAAATCAGTACCCAGAGCAACCACCTCTGGTCGTAATAACTCCCTTGATACGCTTGGACATTGAGTCAAACAGAGCTTGGATGGCCTGTACAGGTACGGCTGCCCATGCAGCTTCAGCACGATACCACAGTTCATCAAGAGTAGTAACTGGCGTATTGTGACGAGCCAGTTGCTCGGCCACCATTGAGCAGACGTTTTCAATTGGTGAGAGATCTGGAGAATGTGCTGGCCAGGACAGCGGTCGAACATTTTCTGTATCCAGAAATGCCCGTACAGGACCTGCAACATGCGGTCGTGCATTATCCTGCTGCAATGTAGGGTTTCGCAGGGATCGAATTAAGGGTAGAGCCACGGGTGGCAATACATCTGAAATGTAACGTCCACTGTTCAAAGTGCCGTCAATGCGAACAAGAGGTGACCGACACGTGTAACCAATGGCACCCCATACCATCACGCCGGGTGATACGCCAGTATGGGAATGACGAATACACGCTCCCAATGTGCGTCCACCGCGATGTCACCAAATACGGATCGACCATCATGATGCTGTAAACAGAACCTAGATTCATCCTAAAAAATGACGTTTTGCTATTCGTGCACCCAGGTTCGTCGTTGAGTACACCATCGCAGGCGCTCCTGTCTGTTATGCAGCGTCAAAGGTAACCGCAGCAACGGTCTCCGAGCTGATAGTCCATCCTGCTGCAAACGTCGTTGAACTGTTCGTGCAGATGGTTGTTGTCTTGCAAACGTCCCCATCTGTTGACTCAGGGATCGTGGCTGCACGATCCGTTACAGTCGTGCTGACAAGATGCCTGTCATCTCGACTGCTAGTGATACGAGGCCGTTGGGATCCAGCACGGCGTTCCGTATTACCCTCCTGAACCCATCGATTCCATATTCTGGTAACAGTCATTGGATCTCGACCAACACGAGCAGCAATGTCGCTATACGATAAACCGCAATCGCGATAGGCTACAATTCAATCTTTATCAAAGTCGGAAAAGTGATGGTACGCATTTCTGCTCCTTACATGAGGCATCACAACAACGTTTCACCAGGAAACGCCGGTCAACTGCTGTTTGTGTATGAGTAATCGGTTGGAAACTTTCCTCATGTCAGCACGTTGTAGGTGTCGCCACCGGCGCCAACCTTGTGTGAATGCCGTAGAAGCTAATCATTTGCATATCACAACATCTTCCTGTCGGCTAAATTTCGCGTCTGTAGCATGTCATCTTCGTGGTGTAGCAATTTTAATGGCCAGTAGCGTATTATCCTGAAATAAAGTGTCACTGACATGATACAGGATTTGGTGTGTGCATTATTAAAACGAAGGCGTTTTTCGTTGCGGCGGAACCTTCTCACGAAATTTCAATCACCAACTTTCTCTTCTGAATGCAAAAATATTTGTTGACACCGACCTACCTAGGGAGGAACGATCATTATAACAAAATGAGGGAAATCTGAAGTTGCACGGAAAGATATAGATAACGATGATGCAGGTGGATAGCGATCATCCATTCTTCTCTCCAAAGAAGCTCACAAAATCTCAATAATACTGATATGGTGGCGACTCTGGTGACCCTGGTTACCAACTACGCGTTCACGAAACTAATCCTGGACGACCTGTGTGAAGAGAGTCCGTGTCGTCTTGGAACACAGTATCACCATTGTCAATAAACATTACACCGTAGGGTTGACCTGATCAGACAAAATGGTCAGACAATCCTTGCCAGTAATGCGACGTTGCGGTGTAACCGTGGGGCCCATGAGATACGACGATATGACTGCCTAGATCATCACCCAGTGCCCGCCATGTTTCACTCTTCGGGCGTTAACTCAATCAGTAGTTGGGAAGGGTTAGGAACAAGACTCATGACTTGCTTCCATTGTTCCACAGTACAGTGTTTAATCCTTCAGCACCACGGTTTATTTTTACGAACAGTTTCATCACCGATGTGTGGTTTTGGAGTGCCAGCTAGCCCGAAAGCTCCCTTCGTGATGTTTCAGTGCTCACACGGTTCATGAGTACGAAATTCAGTCCTCCAGTGACTTTTGCAACTGCCGTCCTCTTACGTTTCGTCACAGTGATTTTCAAAGACCGTCCGTCACAATCACTCAAAACTCGCTTTCGTCGGGGTTGTGACCTAGCCGATGATGTTTCTTCACTTTCCCTGTGTGCGTTAGAAATATTAAATATGTTGTTCTTTTGAAACACCAAACACGTTGGTTACCATGGTTACGGAGCCATGCACCATACGAAAACCAACAATTCGCCTGTGTTAGAAATCACTTAACTCCGACAAAATGCATTCACAGCTACAGGGAAAACTTTTCTGACCGTGGCCCACTCTTCCAAGGTATTGAAGACATTGTATAGTCGTCGTTTGCAGTCAAATACACTACTGGCCATTAAAATTGCTACACCAAGAAGAAATTCAGATGATAAAAGGGCATTCATTGGACAAATATATTATACTAGAACTGACATTTGGTTACATTTTCACGGGATTTGGGTGCACAGATCCTGAGAAATCAGTACCCAGAACAATCACCCCTGGCCTTAATAACGGCCTTGATACGCCTGGGCATTGAATCAAACAGAGCTTGGGCCGGCCGGAGTGGACGAGCGGTTCTAGGCGCTACAGTCTAAGAGCGCGCGACCTCTACGGTCGCAGGTTCAAATCCTGCCACTGACATGAATGTTTGTGATGTCCTTAGGTTAGTTAGGTTTCAGTAGTTCTACGCTCTAGGGGACTGATGACCTCAGCAGTTAAGTCCCATAGTTCTCAGAGCCATTTGAACCAAACACAGCTTGGATGGTGTGTACAGGTACAGCTGCCCATGCAGCTTCAACACGATAGCACAGTTCATCAAGAGTAGTCACTGGCGTATTGTGACGAGCCGGTTGCTCGGCCACCATTGACCAGACGTTTTCAATTGGTGAGAGATCTGGTGGATGTGCTGGCCAGGGCAGCAGTCGAACGTTTTCTGTATCCAGGAAGGCCCGTACAGGACCTGCAACATGCAGTCGTGCATTATCCTTCTGAAATGTAGTGTTTCGCAGGGATCGAATGAAGGGTAGAGCCATGGGCCGTAACACATCTGTAATGTAACGTCCACTGCCCATACCATCACGCCGGGTGATACGCCAGTATGGCGATCACGAATACACGCTTCCAACGTGCGTTCACTGCGATGTCTCCAAACACGGATGCGACCATCATGATGCTGTAAGCAGAACCTGGATTCATCCGAAAAAATGACGTTTTGCCATTCGTATACCCAGGTTCGTCGTTGAGTACACCATCGCAGGCGCTCCTGTCTGTGATGCAGCGTCAAGGGTAATCGCAGCCATGGTCTCCCAGCTGATAGTCCATGCTGCTGCAAACGTCGTCGAACTGTTCGTGCAGATGGTTGTTGTGTTCAATACGTCCCCATCGAGACGTGGCTGCACGATCCGTTTCAGCCATGCGGATAAGATTCCTGTCAACTCGACTGCTAGTGACACGAGGCCGTTGGGATCCAGCACGGCGTTCCGTATTACCCTCCTGAAACCACCGATTTCATATTCTGCTAACAGTCATTGCATCTCGATCAACACGAGCAGCAATGTCACGATACGATAAACCGCAATCGCGATAGGCTAGAATTCGACCTTTATCAAAGTCGGAAACGTGATGGTACGCGTTTCTCCTCCTTACACGAGGCATCAAAGCAACGTTTGACCAGGCAACGCCGGTCAACTGCTGTTTGTGTATGATAAATCGGTTGTAGGTGTCGCCACCGACGCCAACCTTGTGTGAATGCCGTGAAAAGCTAATATTTGCATATCACAGCATCTTCTTCCTATCGGTTAAATTTCACGTCTGTAGCACATCATCTTCGTGGTGTAGCAATTTTAATGGCCAGTAGTGTACAACAGCTTCAAATGCATGCTTGGCTAGAATTTGCAATAATGTTCAAGCACGCATTACTCAGGCTCTTTTCATATTTTTGTTCAAACTGTGTATTTGATGTTAAGTAAGTAAGCGATAAAAAGTTTAGAAAAGGTTTGAAATTGTGCTTAAAGTTTGCTGGACATCGTTAAGTGCTCTTATTATGATATATTGGATAAATATAATGTGGGTATTTTGCTCTGTATTTTAAACGAAAGAAAGGTTATCATGTATCGCAATATTTACGATGTCGTATCTCCTAAACTATGTGCCATATAATGATGAAGTTGTGCAGGCACATTTAGTAATTTACAAGGGCGCTCAATAAGTAATGCAACATTTTTTTCTCGGACAGTTTCAATTGAGAATATGCGAAGTTTATTGTGTGTTCCAGTAAGTTGTGGCGCTATACGTATCCTTCAAAATGGCGTTTGTAGCAGAGGTGCCTTCTAAGCAGAGAGCTGCCATTCAATTTCTTATGGTGGAAAACCAGAGCATCGCAAATTCACTTAGGCTCTTACAGAATATCTACGAAGATCTGGCAGTGAACAAAAGCACGGTGAGACGTTGGGAAAGCCATCTGCCATCGTCGCAACAAGCATCGACCACGAGTGTGCCGACGGGTTGCAAATAACTGTGACTACTCCAATTTTGGAACGTGCGGACACTCGAATTTGACGTGGTCAACGGATCATAATAAAACTCCTCGCTGCTCAACTAGACATCTGTGTTGCTAGTGCCGACACACTAGTCCACCAGTTGAGACACTCAAAGACGTGTGACCGCTAGGTTCCTCGCCACATAACAGAAGGCCACTAGGACATCCATCTTTCTGGTTCAATGAAGGATGCACTCGGCAGGAAGCAGTACATGTATGATGTGGAGGTTATTGATGCAGCATGAAGTTGGCCCCGACGTCGACCAGTATCGTGGTACCACGTGGACATAAAGTCCCTCCCAGTAATGAGTCGTAAAGCCGTCGCATTGAACAGAGATAATGATGCAAAACAGGGTTTTGTAGCCCATGTTGTTGTTGTTGTGGTCTTCAGTGGTTTGATGCAGCTCTCCATGCTACTCTATCCTGTACAAGCTTCTTCATCTCCCAGTACCTACTGCAACCTACATCCTTCTGAATCTGCTCAGTGTATTCATCTCTTGGTCTGCCTCTACGATTTTTACCCTCCACGCTGCCCTCCAATACTAATTTGGTGATCCCTTGAGGCTTCAGAATATGCCCTACCAACCGATCCCTTCTTTTTGCCAAGTTGTGGCACAAACTCCTCCCCAATTCAGTCCAATGCCTCCTCATTAGTTATGTGATCTACCCACCTAATCTTCAGCATTCTTCTGTAGCACCACATTTCGAAAGCTTCTATTCTCTTCTTGTCTAAACTATTTATCGTCCACGTTTCACTTCCATACATGGCTACGCTCCATACAAATACTTTCAGAAAAGACTTCCTGACACTTAAATCTATACTCGATGGTAACAAATTTCTCTTCTTCAGAAACACTTTCCTTGCCATTGGCAGTCTACATTTTATATCCTCTCTACTTCGACCATCATCCGTTATTTTGATCCCCAAATAGCAAAGCTCATTTACTACTTTAAGCGTCTCATTTCCCAATCTAATTCCCGCAGCATCACTCGATTTAATTCGACTACATTCCATTATTCTCGTTTTGCTTTTGTTGATGTACATCTTATATCCTCCGTTCAAGACGCGGTCCATTCCGTTCGCTGCTCTTCCAGGTCCTTTGCTGTCTCTGACAGAATTACAGTGTCATCAGCGAACCTCAAAGTTTTTATTTCTTCTCCATGGATTTTAATACCTACTCCGAATTTTTGTTTTGTTTCCTTTACTGCTTGCTCGATATACAGATTGAATAACATTGGGGATAGGCTACAAACCTGTCTCACTCCCTTCCCAACCACTGCTTCCCTTTCGTGCCGCTCGACTCTTATAACTGCCATCTGGTTTCTGTACAAATTGTAAATAGCCTTTCGCTCCCTGTATTGTACCCCTGGCACCTTCAGAATTTGAAAGAGAGTATTCCAGTCAACATTGTCAAAAGCTTTCTCTAAGTCTACAAATGCTAGAAAGGTAGGTTTGCCTTTCCTTAATCTATTTTCTAAGATAAGTCGGAGGGTCAGCATTGCCTCATGTGTTCCAACATTGCTGCGGAATCCAAACTGATCTTCCCCGAGGTCGGATTCTTCCACTTTTTCCATTCGTCTGTAAAGAATTCGTGTTAGTATTTTGCAGCCGTGGCTTATTAAACTGATTGTTCGGTAATTTTCACATCTGTCAACACTTGCTTTTTTTGGGATTGGAGTTATTATATTCTTCTTGAAGTCTGAGGGTATTTCGCCTGTCTCATACATCTTGTTCAATAGATGGTAGAGTTTTGTCAGGGCAGGTTCTTCCAAGGCTGTCAGTAGTTCTAATGGAATGTTGTCTACTCCTGGGGCCTTGTTTCGACTTAGGTCTTTCAGTGCTCTGTCAAACTCTTCACGCAGTATCGTATCTCCTATTTCATCTTCATCTAGCGCATAATAGCCCATAATATGGCATATTGGAATCCTGAATGAAACCAACCTGCTTTCAGATAAAAATTGTTACATACCAACGGCCTTGGCGCATTGGTAACACCGGTTCCAGTTTGATCCCCGAAAATAAGCTATGTCGGGCTTTGTTAGCACTTGGATAGGTCCCTGTCCAGGTCTGCCGAGTGCTGTTGGCAAGCGGGGTGCACTCAGCCTTGTGATAGCAATTGAGGAGCTACTTGATTGAGAAGTAGCGACACCGGTCATGAAAACTGACAACAACAAGGAGAGCAGTGTGCTGACCACATGCCCCTCCGTATCTGCATCCAGTGACACCTAAGGGCTGAGGATGACACGGTGGACGGTCGGTAGCGTTGGGCCTTTAAGGCCTGTTCGTACGTTGTTTGTGTGTGTGAAATCTTATGCGACTTAACTACTAAGGTCATCAGTCCCTAAGCTTACTCACCACTTAACCTAAATTATCGTAAGGACAAACACATACACCCATGCCCGCGGGAGGACTCGAACCTCCACCGGGACCGGACGTTGTTTCTTTGTTTGTTTGTCTTTATTACTCACTGAATGCCGTAGGAGATAATGTCTGCAAAGTCTGTTGCGAATAGAGTTAGTTGTAAAGAAGAAATAAATTAAAATGACATGCCTGATGCTGAATTTGCACTGGAGAAACAGTGAAAACGTAGTAAGGGAAAAACTTTTTTTCTCCTTTTATTTTATGAGGGATGTCACAGAGAAAAAGTTTCTTAAAGGTTTAAAATTATGTGTAAAGTTTGTTGAAATTCACTAAGTGCTCCCAATTTCAAATACTGGATGAATAAATTCCAAGCATTTGCGTGCCAGCTGTTATGCTGCTTTGAGAAAAGTACACACTTTCTAACAATAGTTTTGTCTCATTGTGTTAAGTTTCAACATAAGGTTATACCTCTTAATGAGTAGATTGTGACACCATTTTAAATTTTTAAATTCGGTCAAGAAATAATTACGCGATATTTTGAGAATCAATTTTTTGTTGCCCTGTAAGCCATAAGATAGGCATTCGGTAACTGGTACCTGGTTCCAGGTTCAGGAATACGGTACAGAGCTAAAACTAATCTCCGTCCGAACAGGCATTGGAAGGCCCAACGGTACCGACCGGCCGCTGTGTCATCCTCAGCTCACAGATGACACTGGATGCTGCTATGGAGGGGCATGTGGTCAGCACACCACTCTCCCGGCCGTACGTCAGTTTACGTGACCGGAGCCGCTGCTTCTCCGTCAAGTAGCTCCTAAGTTTGCCTCACAAGAACTGAGTGCACCCCGCTTGCCAACAGCGCTCAGCAGACTGGATGGTTGGCTCTGAGCTCTATGGGACTTAACATCTTAGGTCATCAGTCCCCTAGAACTTAGAACTACTTAAACCTAACTAACCTAAGGACATCAAAAACATCCATGCCCGAGGCAGGATTCGAACCTGCGACCGTAGAAGTCGCGCGGTTCCAGACTGTAGCGCCTAGAACCACACGGCCAGCTCGACCGGCGCAGACTGGATGGTAACCCATCTAAGTGCTAGCCCAGACCGAAAGGGCTTAACTTCACTGATCTGACGGGAAGCGGTGTTACCACTGCGGCAAGGCCGTTGGGTACGGTAGAGAGCTACTTCTTTTAAATCGCGTACGAGGGTAAGTCAATTATTATCCACAGTTTAGTTATATTTTTGTTTATTTTGGTGGAACTGTCGCTTTACGTTGATGACGCACGCTTTGTTTATTTGTTGTTATATCTTTGCAATTTACAAGTTGCTAGGTTAGTTTCGTTATCGCTACTATGCTGTTAATCATGGCTGCTCCGCTGTCTATTTGCACCAAAGAAGAGCAACGTTCAATGATCCGTTATTTGTGGTCGGAAGGCGTATCAGGAGCCGAAATGCATCTTTCGGTAGCGTACGGGAGCAGTGTTTTGCCACAACCGAGTATCTACGAATGGATTGAAAAATTCGGAACTGGTTGCACAAGTGTTATGCACGATGAAGGAGCCGGACGAAGGTTTACCGCTACAAATGAAGAAACCATTGAGTGTTCACGTGAAATGATTCTCTTAGGCAGACATTTAACTATTGGCGAAGTGGCACATCGTCTGCAAATTAGTCACGGTGCTGCCTACGAAATCATCCACAACAGAGTTGGGTTTCACAAAGTTTTTGCAAGATGGGTCCCAAAACAACTCACACAGTTTCGTAAACAACCACTCTTGGACATCTGCAAAAAAACATTTGGATCGCTGTGGTAACGAAGGGGACAACTTCTTAGGCAGGATCATTACTGGTGAAGAAACATGGATTCATCATTACGAGCCGGAGAGTAAACGGCAGAGTATGAAATTGAAACATCCAAATTCGCCGTGCAAGAAAAAGTCCAAGACCCAACCGTCCGCAGGACGCACAAGGTCCAATTCTGGATCATTATGGGGAAAGGGGCACAACAATAAACAGTGTACTTTACAGCGAGATGCTTACTGCCAGGCTAAAGCCTGCAATTCGAAGCAAACGAAAAAAACGGTTCAAATGGCTCTGAGCACTATGAGGTCATCAGTTCCCTTAGAACTACTTAAACCTAACTAACCTAAGGACATCCCACACATCCATGCCCGAGGCAGGATTCGAACCTGCGACCGTAGCGGTCGCGCTATTCCAGACTGAAGTGCGTAGAACCGATCGGCCACACCGGCCGGCTCGAAGCAAACGCTGAGGATTTCTGTCAAAAGGTGTTGTGTTGCAGCACGACAATGCCCGTCCGCATACTGCTGCACACACTGCTGAAACTCTCCAGACACTCACATTTGAAGTACTGGATCATCCTCGCAGGCCTGTGTGGCCGAGCGGTTCTAGGCGCTTCAGTCTGGAACCGCGCGACCGCTACGGTCGCAGGTTCAAATCCTGCCTCGGGCATCGATGTGTGTGATGTCCTTAGGTTAGTTAGGTTTAAGTAGTTCTAAGTTCTAGGGGACTGATGACCTCAGATGTTAAGTCCCATAGTGCTCAGAGCCATTTGAACCATTTTTGGATCATCCTCCATATAGTCCCGATCTTGCCCCTTATGACTATCACTTGTTTGGTCCACTCAAACAAGCGTTAAGGGGCCGTCGATTTGCCTCGGACGAAGCAATGAAAGAAGCGGTGCATTCCTCACCCGCAGCTCAACCGAGAGCCTTCATTTATGAGGGCATCGGAAGGTTGTACAACGGTGGACCGCGTTGAAACGCAAGGAGACTATGTCGAAAAATTGTGTTCTTGTAAGTTTCCTATTTGATTACAATAAAATTTTATAACTACTTTGTGGATAATAATTGACTTACCCTGGTATTTTAAATGGTGATTAAGTGGATGGGACGCACATGTTCTAGACACAGTCAAGGACTGCCACATTGGATAACGATAATGTGTGAGTCTGTATACGATACCTTCTGAAGAAGACAGTTTTAAAACGATACTAACCACGGTCAAGGTTTAATAAATTTGTATTTTGCAACTGGTTGACTATTATTTCCAATCCATTGAAGTTCCACAATAATATGTTTTATAGTTCGTTGTCAACTGGCATTCAGTTATCTAGGCCATCTTTAGGCTACTTACGACTGTACAGATAGTCCATACAACATAAGTCAGAGTTTAGAGCTGTACACAGATTGTTTTTCCATAGTAAGTGACCTTTTATGATCTAGTACCACTATCTAGTTTCTGAGTAAAAATTATTTGTATTTAGCAAAAGTAATGAGAAGTATTGTAGAAGCTGCCGCAGAGCATTTCATTAACGACCATGAGCTGGTAGCCATCGGTGTGGCGACATGCGGGTCACAATAACAGACACGCAAGAGGATTATGAAGCCGGGACAGTCGAGCACAACAGTAAACTGCACCGCACAGTGATAACCGTGCAGGCAGTGGGGCGATGTCACCTCGCCAGGGCAGATCTCTCGTTATGGGTGACGTGACTAGGTGCTGGGTTCTAGTGAAACAAGTGCGCAGTAGAGGCATATAAATAAGTTTGGATTTTGAATGAAGGGTCACGTCTCGTCGCCGGAGATCAGTAGCACCACCATGACACCAGAGCTATGCCGGGCTGGCCACAACCAGCAACAGCTATGTGTTCAAGAACAGACTACACCTGCCGCCAACACTAAGTCCTTCACTGGACTTGGTGCCACAGCCCAGGCCATCAACCTGCCATCTGATCCTGCTGCTGCCTGCTACATTGAGTTCCAAGTTGGACTTCGTGCCACAACGCCAACTGCCATCCAACTCCTGCCTGAGGGCAGTAAGTCGCACCCCAGGCACAGCCGTCTTTGCACACTGTCTTGGGGAAGCGAGGGGCCGTACGGACTCCACGACACAGGGGGAAGTACCACGCCGCTGAAGCCTCTAAAGGTTGCGCGCCTTCCTCTGGCCTGTCTTCAGCATCGCAGGGCGCCAGTTCAGTAGCCAGGGTCGGAGCCGCAGCCTATTCGTCAGAGCCGGCCGGTGACAACATAGAGACGGGCGGTCACCTTACCGTGTCATGTGCCGAAGTCAATAAAAGTCATTCTCAACTCAACAGTGTTTCCACTGGAGACGTTGGCTCCACTACTCATCCT
This sequence comes from Schistocerca serialis cubense, assembly GCF_023864345.2. NCBI lineage: Eukaryota > Metazoa > Arthropoda > Insecta > Orthoptera > Acrididae > Schistocerca > Schistocerca serialis. Next base: position 143,635,575 of record NC_064646.1, read on the forward strand.
GTCCCCTTGGAAGTGGTATCAGAAGTGCCTATGTCTCTACACCAGTGAACACAACACAGGATTCTATCAAGCAGTGAAGCACAGGTGCATCAAAGGCTGCACAGAATAACCACGATCGCTGCAATCAGTTTGGAGGACTTTGTAGGCCAACAATTGAGTGATGATATTAAAGAAGAGAGCATCAGCTCCTGGAGGGCATGAATTGTGATTGTGCCCAAGAAGTCATGACTGACAGAAGTATTACTTTTGTTACGATTACTGCCACTTGAATAGTAAGGATATAATCGATGGTTACCCAATGCACAAGTCATTGTTGAAAAGTCATTCTGATCATATAGACTAGATCTGTCATTAGTAAAAGTGAGAAATTCTCTAACAGGCCCAAATATACAGCAGACTTTCATTCCTGCACTATATAGCACAGCTAACCAATAAACAGATACACACTACCTGTAGAGAGATGAAATTAGGACCCCACTGGTGGTGCCAGCCAAGTTGAAGGTAGAAGTATTACACGAAATACGTGATTACATCTTTTCGGGACATAGGGGAAGCAGGGTGACGAATCGGGAAATGTCACTAAAATATTGATAGGACAGAAGGAAGAATGTTGATCAGTACGTCAGAAATTGTGTGGATTGTGCACAGCAGACAGATTTAAAGTGAAAGCAGGTACTGTTTCAGAGACTGCCACAAGAAACAGAACCATTCAGTTTTACTGAGATGAACGTGTTTGGCCCATTCAACGAAACACTAGCAGGTAATCTTTTTTTGTTGAATGATAATAGACCATTTTACTCGTTACTTAGAGATGGTGCCAATGCCAGACAAACAGGTACTCACATTAGTGAAAGCATTAGCTAGCAGGCCGATATTGAAGTTCGGGGTGCAAAAGACAATAATTACGGACCAAGGGTCAGCTGGAAAAAAAAAAAAAACCTCGTTCACTTCATCTACAACCTAACGGAAAGACAGATGAATTCATCCAGCAGAAAGTGGAAAGATGCTTAGTTATTACGTGATTTCACAGCATTATGATGGGACATGGAACACGTATTTATCCTTTTTAGTTTGTGCACTCAACTCCAAAGTAGACTCTAGCACAGGGTTGTCGCCATTCGAGGTGGTGTACGGAAAAAAGATACCGTTAGCATTCGACATGTTTAGCCAGAAAGGAGGCAGGAAACGAGAGACGGTGCAGAAGTTTGCAAGAACGATGAGGGAAGTGTGGAGAAACGTCCAGTAAGGAATATTAAGCCAACAGAGAAGCAGGTGGAGGTGATGAAACGAGTGGGAAACGAAACGAGTGGGAACTAGCGTAGGCTAGTGGGCAATTTCGTCAAGCCTGTATATTCCGAAGGGAAAGACAAAAGTTTCTAACACTACGCCATTGCCTGCGCCAAGTAACTGAAACAACATCACCAGTAAATGTGAAGCTGCAGCTGCTGACAAGAACAAAGACTGCGCATGTTGGGCGACTCCGCAGAACTCAATGGACTTCGAACGTGGTCATGTGATAGTGTGTCACTTGTGTCATACCTCTGTACGTGATATTTCCACACTCCTAAACATTCCTAGTTCGAGTGTTTCCATTGTGATAGTTAAGTGGAAACGTGAAGGTACACGGAAATTCGGAGGCGGTGACGTTATGGTGTGGTCGTGTTGTTTTGCGTGGCACTACCGCAGCACAGGCCTACATTGATGTTTTAAGCGCCTTCTTGCTTCCAACTATTGAAGAACAATTCGGGGATGGCGACTGCATCTTTCAACACGATCGACCACCTGTTTATAATGCACGACCTGTGGCGGAGTGGTTACTCGACAATAACATCCCTTTGCAAAAACAGACATAATGTCTTATGGGATAACAGCAATCAGTGATTTTATAATGTTACTTTAAATCCGTCTTGATTGCAAATTTTTTATTATTCATATGACCGGTTTCGGTTCATTCAGAACCATCTTCAGATCTGATATTTAAGTTACAGGAGTAACCCGTCCAATTCAGCGACTTTCACATGCTACGTCACATAAAAAAAAAAAAAAAAAAAAATTGCAATCAAGACGGATTTAAAGTAACATAATAACATCCCTGTAATTGACTGACCTGCACAGAGTCCTCACCTGAATCCTGTAAAACTCGTTTGGGGTGTTCTGGAACTCCGACTTCGTGCCAGGCCTCACCGACCGACATCGATACCTCTCTTCAGTGCAGCACTCCGTGAACAATGGGCTGTCATTCCCCAGGCAATCTTCCAGCACCTGATTGAACGTATGCCTACGAGAGTGGAAGTTGTGATCAAGGCTAAGGGTGACCCAACGCCATATTGAATTCCAGCATTACCGATGGAGGGTGCCACGAACTTGTAAGTCATTTTCAGCCAGGTGTCCGGATACTTTTGATCACATAGGAATTAGTGAAGACAAGGAAACAGGCTAAGAGGAGGGAGTGGAAGGATGAGCAACAGAGGAGCGAGAGATCCATATACCTCATGCCCGGTGTGCATTGACGCCAAGGAAGTAATTCATGTGTATTGTAATTATGAATATTCGGAATATTTTTTGTGTATAGAGATGATTTGTTAGTTTTTATCGTTAGTGTGTTAATAGGAGCTTTTCGGGGCCAGATGAGAGGGGGAGGGGAGATGATATTGATCCCTGTCCTCAGGGTGCTATATGGGAGAAGGGCCAGAAAGGAAGAATACTACCTTTGATAGTACTGTGCCACTTCGTCGAGAGAAAATACGAGGAAATAATGAACCAATAACAAGAAACAGCAAATGAAGAAAATAAGTGGTGAATGTCGTGAACAGGCAAAAAAAGGGGAGGGGGCAGAGGGGAGGAAGGAGTCAATGGAGGGCGAATAGTTTTCAATTCAGAATGATCCTGTTACACTACTACTTTATATGTAGAAAATAACTGGCGATTGTATCAAGCAAAGAAAAGGGAGGGAGGGGAGAAGAGAAGGAGCCAATTATATACGTGTGCTGAACAGTTGTACAATTTACAACAAGCATATAACCTTTTGATCAGAAAGTTATGAACTGGCTGCTGCTACTTTAGGGAGTGGGTATATGGGAACAGTATTTGATCATTAAGTATTAAGTCAAAATTCTGTGATTTGTGTTTATTGATAGCCAGAGTTTCAAGTAATGTTAGTTTTCTGCCTTCATTTGCTCTAAAAAGATACAATTACATTTAATATCATGACATTACTTCAGACTATGGTCAGGAACAGTGTAATCTTTCATTTTCAGTTTCCAGCTTTTTCATTTCCAGTTAATCTAATAGATATAGCCGTACATGCTTCACCTACAGGAGTTCCTATAAATTCAACTCTGTTCTAAAGGTGGAATCTTGTCTTTATTGTTGAACAAGATGTAGGTAACAGTGTTGCTACTGGTGTATGTATCTGGGAAAAGGGTTACACGGGATGGCCCAAGAAAAGAACATACCAAAAGCATATTGGCCCAGGTGATGGGAGCTTTCTGCAATAAAAGAGCTCTACTGGTATCCGGCGTTGATACGCAAAAGGTTTCTGAAGTGTACTTCTGTAACAGAAGAACGTATGTAAAAACCCCAGAGAACAAGAAACTGGAAGTATCTGAAATGGGACGCCATTGAAAAAAAGTTAAAAATTATTTCGACAGGTAAGATACCCCAGGAAGAAGTATAAGGGGCTGTCAAATAAGAACGATTAGTAAAATTTAAGTAAATTATTTCAAAAGGAATCGCCATAGCTAGTAATAGAGGGTGGCACAAAATAGATGTTAGAAAGTTTTTGTCTCGTACGATATGATATGGAGTGATTGATTCTTTTTATTATACCTATGCTGTAGTAGACAGCCTGAAAGTTTATGTAAGGGTTTTCAAAGTATTTTCGTTTTGGAGCAATGTGTGAGTAGAGACTTGAACTGAATTCCATGATCACTTTCTGAAGCACATCGACTGCAAAAATCTCTCTGGAAATTGCAGTACGAAGATTCTGGAGTGCAGGAGGTGCATCTTTGAAGGCTCTGTCCTTTTGATAACACCAAAAGAAATAACCTCGCGAAGATTATAAGGCGATCATGTTCAGTGAATGCTAAGGTATCCAGGGCATCGATCCGATCTGTAATTATTGTCTGAAGGAAATAGAAACGCCCGCAGTATGTTGTGGACTTGCTCCATCCTGCATGAACCAATAGTTTCGAAGCATTCAGAGGAGTGGTGCAGCCAGTATAAATTCATTCTGTAAGATCTCTATGGACTTTTTTGCCGTGACTGCTTCCTCAATAAAAAATCGGTCCAAATAATGCACTGTGCACTGATTGTGCATCGAACAACGGGCACGCCAGCTCCGGGAAAGTCATGATGACCTTTATCTTTAAGAATGAGATTTTCGCTCTGCAGCGGAGTGTGCGCTTATATGAAACGTCCTGGCACATTAAAACTGTGTGCCGGACCGAGACTCGAACTCGGAACGTTTGCCTTCCGCTGGCAAGTGCTCTACCACCTGAGCTACCCAAGCACGACTCACGTCCCCCCCCCCTTCCCCCCTCGCAGCTTCACTTCTGCCAGTAGAGCACTTGCCGCGAAAGGCAAAGGTCCCGAGTTTGAGTCTCGGTCGGGCACACAGTTTAAATCTGCCAGGAAGTTTCACCTTATTCTTTGATTACAAGAGTCCGCTGCCCGTTGACTTTCTGGAACACGGCGCCACAGGAACTCACAGCAGTACGTGGAATCTTCGCAAAAACTATAGCGCGCCAAAAAGTCTAAACGCCCAGGAATGTTGACTGACGGCATCATTCTGTTGCAAGATAATGCTCCCCCATATTTTGCCAAGGTTGTTTCCACTTTGGTACAGAAGTTTTGTTGGGAAGACCTTACACATTCTCCATTCAGTCCCGATCTCACCCGATGTGATCACCATATTTTTGAAGCCCTCAGGAAAGACATTCGTGGCCGTCGATTTGCTTCGGACAAAGAGGTGCACAGCTGGATACAATCATAGTTTCGTAGACAACCGCAAACATTTTTCCATGAAGGCACTGACCGTCTTGTTTCACAGTGGGATAAATGTATTAGCAGTTATGTCGATTAGTTTTGAAATAATAAACAGTTTACTTAGTTGAGCCGTGCACGGTTCGCGTTTATGCCATCTATTGTTTGTCATCTTCTATTTCGGTACTACCGCCTCGTTTTCTTATTCCATTTACTGGCGTCACTAACTTCCTGCCTTATTTGCCCATGAGCGGCAGCAGCAACGCGTATCGATAAGTGTACTGTCATACCATCTCTGGAGCGACCGACAGTATTTCCGGATCGTCGTGTGTCTGGCGGTAAATTGGAGACGGACCAGCAGTGCAGTCGGGACGCAGCGGCAATGAAGTCGGGGACGGAGCGCCGGTGACGCGTGGACAGCCAATGCTCGCCCACCGCTGGTGGCACACATGAACGACGGAGGCAGATTGGAGAGGGACGACCGTTGGTTGGTCGTTCGGTTGGTCGTCTCAGCGGCCGACGTATATTTGGTCCTTCCACCGTTTCCGGGCCTTGGAGTTGGTCGGTTGGCTTGGAGCAGCGAGGAAATAGGAAATCTCCGCGGCGTGTAGTTTGGCCGAGGCCGCTGGCGGCGTCCACGCGCGGTCGGAGTGTGTTGTGCTGTTCCCATTGCTACGAGGGCCATGGCTCACCGATACTGGACACGAAAGTTGAGTTTTGACTTAACCTACCAGCAAGTCACGACTGTTCACATTGCATCGTCTGGATTTCGTTGTTGGCTGTTGGGACGTTGCCATGAGCAACAACGTGTGTTTTCAAGTTCTCAAGGCTGTTTTCAAGAACAAAAACTTGTCTATATGCCAAAGGACATCAGACTGGTATGACTCTGTCAGAAAATCATGTTGTTTGTTGTTGTTGTCGTCAGTCCTGAGACTGGTTTGATGCAGCTCTCAATGCTACTCTATCCTGTGCAAGCTTCTTCATCTCCCAGTACTGCAACCTACATCCTTCTGAATCTGCTTAGTGTATTCATCTCTTGGTCTCCCTCTACAATTTTTACCCTCCACGCTGCCCTCCAATGCTAGATTTGTGATCCCTTGATGCCTCAGAACATGTCCTACCAACCGGTCCCTTCCTCTTGTCATGTTGTGCCACAAACTCCTCTTCTCCCCAATTCTATTCAATACCTCCTTATTAGTTATGTGATCTACCCATCGAATCTTCAGCATTCTTCTGTAGCACCACATTTCGAAAGCTTCTATTCTCTTCTTGCCCAAACTATTTATTGTCCATGTTTCACTTCCATACATGGCTACACTCCATACAAATACTTTCAGAAAAGACTTCCTGACACTTAAATCTATACTCGAAGTTAACAAATTTCTCTTCTTCAGAAACACTTTCCTTGCCATTGCCAGTCTACATTTTATATCCTCTCTACTTCGACCATCATCAGTTATTTTGCTCCCTAAATAGCAAAACTAATTTACAACATTAAGCGTCTCATTTCCTAATCTAATTCCCTCAGCATCACAAGACTTAATTCGACTACATTCAATTATCCTTGTTTTGCTTTTGTTGATGTTCATCTTATATCCTCCTTTCAAGACACTGTCCATTCCGTTCAACTGCTCTTCCAAGTCCTTTGCTGTCTCTGACAGAATTACAATGTCATCGGCGAACCTCAACGTTTTTATTTCTGTTGTTTCCTTTACTACTTGCTCAATATACAGATTGTATAACATCGGGGACAGGCTACAACCCTGTCTAACTCCCTTCCCAACCACTGCTTCCCTTTCATGCCCCTCAACTATTATAACTGCCATCTGATTTCTGTACAAGTTGTAAGGTCGGCTTTCGTATTTTACCCCTGCCGCCTTTAGAATTTGAAAGAGAGTATTCCAGTCAACATTGTCAAAAGCTTTCTCTACGTCTACAAATGCTAGAAATGTGGGTTTGCCTTTCGTTAATATATTTTGTAAGATAAGTCGTAGGGTCAGTAGTGCCTCACGTGTTCCATCATTTCTGCGGAATCCAAACTGATCTTCGCCGAGGTCGGCTTCTACCAGTTTTTCCATTCGTCTGTAAAGAATTCGCGTTAGTATTTTGCAGCTCTGACTTATTAAACTGATAGTTTGGTAATTTTCACATCTGTCAACACCTGCTTACCTTGGGATTGGAATTATTATATTCTTCTTGACGTCTGAGGGTATTTCGCCTGTGTCATACATCTTGCTCACCAGATGGTACAGTTTTGTCAGGACTGGCTCTCCCAAGGCCGTCAGTAGTTCCAATGGAATGTTGTTTACTCCCGGGGCCTTGTTTCGACTCAGGTCTTTCAGTGCTCTGTCAAACTCTTCACGCAGTATCGTATCTCCCATTTCATCTTCATCTACATCCTCTACAATTTCCATAATATTGTCCTCAAGTACATCGCCCTTGTATAGACCCTCTATATACTCCTTCCACCTTTCTTGCTTTCCCTTCTTTGCTTAGAACTGATTTCCATCTGAGCTCTTTATATTCATATAAGTGGTTCTCTTTTCTCCAAAGGTCTCTTTAATTTTCCTGTAGGCAGTATCTATCTTATCCCTAGTGAGATAAGCCTCTACATCCTTACATTTGTCCTCTAGCCATCCCTACTTAGCCATTTTGCACTTCCTGTCGATCTCATTTTTGAGATGGTTATATTCCCTTTTGCCTGCTCTTCTTCATTTACTGCGTTTTTATATTTTCTCCTTTCATCAATTAAATTCACTATTTTTTCTGTTACCCAAGGATTTCTACTAGCCCTCGTCTTTTTACCTACTTGATCCTCTGCTACCTTCACTACTTCATCCCTCAGAGCTACCCATTCTTCTTCTACTGTATTTCTTTCCCCCATTCCTGTCAATTGTTCCCTTATGCTCTCCCTGAAGCTCTGTACAACCTCTGGTTTAGTCAGTTTATCCAGGTCGCATCTCCTTAAATTCCCACCTTTTTGCAGTTTCTTCAGTTTTAATCTACAGCTTATAACCAATAGATTGTGGTCAGAGTCCACATCTGCCCCTGGAAATGTCTTACAATTTAAAACCTGGTTCCTAAATCTCTGTCTTACCATTATATAATCTATCTGATACCTTCTAGTATCTCCAGGATTCTTCCATGTATACAACCTTCTTTTATGATTCTTGAACTAGGTGTTAGCTATGATTAAGTTATGCTCTGTGCAAAATTCTACCAGACGGCTTCCTCTTTCATTTCTCACCCCCAATCCATATTCACCCACTATGTTTCCTTCTCTCCCTTTTCCTACTCTCGAATTCCAGTCACCCATTATTATTAAATTTTCGTCTCCCTTTTCTTTTATCTCATCATACATTTCATCAATTTCTTCATCATCTGCAGAGCTAGTTGGCATATAAACTTGTACTACTGTAGTAGGCATGGGCTTCGTGTCTATCTTGGCCACAATAATGCATTCACTATACTGTTGGTAGTAGCTTACCCGCACTCCTATTTTTTTATTCATTATTAAACCTATTCCTGCATTACCCCTATTTGATTTTGTATTTATAACCCTGTATTCACCTGACCAAAAGTCTTGTTCCTCTTGCCACCGAACTTCACTAATTCCCACTATATCTAACTTCAACCTATCCATTTCCCTTTTTAAATTTTCTAACCTACCTGCCCGATTAAGGGATCTGACATTCCACGCTCCGATCCGTAGAACGCCAGTTTTCTTTCTCCTGATAACGACGTCCTCCTGAGTAGTCCCCGCCCGGAGATCCGAATGAGGGACTATTTTACCTCCGGAATATTTTACCGAAGAGGTCGCCATCATCATTTAACCATACAGTAAAGCTGCATGCCCTAGGGAAAAATTACGGCTGTAGTTTCCCCTTGCTTTCAGCCGTTCGCAGTACCAGCACAGCAAGGCCGTTTTGCAAGGTCAGATCAGTCAATCATCCAGACTGTTGCCCCTGCAACTACTGAAAAGGCTGCTGCCCCTCTTCAGGAACCACACGTTTGTCTGGCCTCTCAACAGATACCCCTCCGTTGTGGTTGCACCTACGGTACGGCCATCTGTATCGCTGAGGCACGCAAGCCTCCCCACCAACGGCAAGGTCCATGGTTCATGGGGGTAGGGGAAAATCATACCTGCTCATATATCCAGATTTGCCATTAGCAGAAGTAAGAGTATCTCTAAAACGTCTAAATAAGTTACAGGCTTTCATTTCTGGGCTACATGGCTGTTACATGAAACTGCTAACCAATAAACAGGTATGCGCCTCAATATTGTGTCTGAGCAACAAATCAGATCATTCCAGTTGTTTGTTGGTTAAAAGTTTCGTATAAAATTTGGGCTATAGGATTCAGAAATGGAGGCCTGCAACCTATTTAGACATTTTAGAGATGTTCCCCCCTTTGCTAATGATCTATCTGGACTATATGACGCGATATGCTTTTCTGACAAGGATTTGTATGTCATACCGGTCTGATGTCTTTTGGCATATAAATAAGTTTTTGTTCTTAAAAATGGCCTATGCCCGAAATCCGGATTTTATAACGACAAAGTAAAATTATTACAGTCAAATGGCGGTACCATCATTAAAAAAATTACCTCACTTCCACTTAACTGTCCTTTATACTAAAGGGAATAGGTACAGACTGATTGCTATAGAAGCCTTAACCAGCGGGTAAGCTAATGGGGAGTATGCTGTGGCGTCCAGGAATAGTCGACGTGGTGCTGAAAGGAGCAATAGAGGGGAAATACCAGGGCTGAACGAAGACTAGAATAAGCCAAAGACGTTATAGAAAATGATGAGTGTAATAGAGAGGAAAGAATTTGCACAAGGTAGGATAAGTTGGTGGGTAGCATCAAATCAGTCAGAAGACTGATGACTGAAAAAAAGGCTCATACTGAGACGACGTCCTAGTAATCGTTTTTCTTTCGTTTGATGTGCTAGTGTGGCAGAAAAGGGAACAAGTAGCAGGGGTACAAACCATTCACTCTTGCCTTATTGAGGGTGTAGGTAGATGCAGATGTAGAAAGGCGCAGAGTCTCCTACACTGGACACTTGTCTGCGTTAATCCGGCAACACGATGGAGGCACAAGGACAGTAGGGACGTTTATCGAAGCGAGCTGCTGGAGCGCTTGCCGTCACGTAATCTGAAAGTGAGGCGGCGGCGCTCTCAGAGCAAGGACGGCGGCTGGGCGACTTCCCGGCCGCCCACGGAGGGAGTGGTCGCCCTTGCAGAAACCTGACCACGCGCGGTTTCCTCCTGCTCTGCCAACTCGGCTCTGTTTGTCCACACACTGTAGCTGCCCTGCCCACGTGAGGGCGGCGTTGCCTCTTCTCGTGGAATCACAGATCATGTTGCGCTAGCGAGTAGCAGCGATTCGCGGCTCATAAGAATCGCCAAGAAAAGAGTTGTAGAGGTAATTGAGGGGTTTACTGAGAAGAGGACAGACATATAAATGTTTTGTTTTGAAGAACACTATTTTCACCGTCAACTGTAGAGGTTGCTTATTTCACAATTGCATTTTCGCCCTGTGTGTCATTTTCAACGATACTGCAAAAGATTTTGCTTTAGTACATGTTAGACTTTAAAATCCTCCTACGTGTATAAATGTCATCGTAAAAAGCAAACCTTTTCACTGTACAAAGACAGTAACATGAGACAAGTACGAAGTTCTGTACATCTTGAAATGATGCGAATTAAGTGAAATGATACCAGTGTTGACATCCTTCACATAAATCGCTAAAAATCAATGTTGTAATACACTTTTTACACGTAAGCAGTGTGTTAACAAATTGATTTGCAGCAATTTATGTGAAGGATGTTAACATTGGTAATATTTCACGTAATTTACATTATTTCGTGACGAACAGAGCTTCGCACTTATCTGATGTTACACTATTTCTACACTGGAGAGGAAGTAGGTTATGAATAGAAATAACAAAAGTTTTCCGTGACACAGTCCAGCAACAGCTGTAGTCGAGGAATAATGTTGTGAACAGCACTGTAAAGCATGTCCGGAGTTATGGTGAGGCATTGGCGTCGGATGTTGTCTTTCAGCATCCCTAGAGATCCAGAATGAGATTTTCACTCTGCAGCGGAGTGTGCGCTGATATGAAACTTCCTGGCAGATTAAAACTGTGTGCCGGACCGAGACTCGAACTCGAGACCTTTACCTTTCTCGGGCAAGTGCTCTACCATCTGAGCTACCCAAGCACGACTCACGCCCCGTCCTCACAGCTTTACTTCTGCCAGTACCGCGTCTCCTACCTTCCAAACTTCACAGGAGCTCTCCTGCGAGCCTTGCAGAACTAGCACTCCTGGAAGAAAGGATATTGCGGAGACATGGGACACAGTTTTAATCTGTCAGGAAGTTTGATATCAGTGCACGCTCCGCTACAAGGGTGAAAATCTCATTCTGGTAACTTCAATGCTAATTAACTCGGAAACCGCGCAACGTCTCGAATTTATTTCTTAACAGTTCTTTCTCAGCCAACCTACCCGCAACATTCTTACAAGCATTCCTGGCTGTTTCTGATCACCCTGAATATATATAACGCCTTTTTTCGGTAATTTTAACCTCTTTGTAGTCTTTGTGGAGTTTTCTTGATCCTAGTTCAATTTTCCATGTTTTCCACCATTTTTCGAAAAAAGATAAATATTTATGACAGAGGACGTGAACGACAATACACACACACACGCACACACATCAATATATCTCTTTTCTCAAAAATGAAAGTAGTGAAAAGCATTAGGTTATAAAAAACTTCACAAAGACTTCAGATGGTTAAAATTAATGCAGAACGCATGGTATACGTACATCCAACAACTTGCTAAAGCCTATTAAATGCCTTGGTAGTAACATGTTGGAGAGTAAGAGTGAATTAAAGAACTTCTCGTTCGAAAACCATTTCTACATTATTGGAGAGTGTCTTCATAGAAACTCGTAAAATTTATGTTTTACATTACCTTATAGTTAACATGAGCACTGTATTGCAATAATATTTAGTAATGGTAAGTCAATTCATTGTATTACACTTAAAACAAAATATACATTTTTTGACCTCTTCCCACATCCCAGAGGCCTCACTCCATGGAATTCACTGAATACGTATGTACTGCAAAGGATCATCTGTGTTTCGTTACTCAAGATCACTGTCACCATCGTCATCACTGAACTTAATGTTCAGACGTACTGGTTTGCTCTGCGTCTGAACTGATCCCTTTTCTGAAAGGGAAGTCAGTGAAGTCAGACTTTACCAGCTACACACAGGAAACCTATCGTAATCTTTCAAACAGTCAGCAGAAAATCATTGTTATTTTAAAAAAACTGTTAATAGGTGAGAATATATAGTCTCAGATCTTTGACGTATCTCCAGAAAAGATGTTTCGCTGGGCTTGGATTTCCATACCATTGCATCTCGAAAATGAAGGAAATAAGCTTGGAGCTTAGAAAAACTGTACATGCCAAGAAATTTATTGTGAATCATTGTACACGAGCAACAAAATCGATTTTTGGCGCAGGATTAATTCCTAACAAAGAAATTCCATAAGGATTGTCTCATTGACACTGTCTAACATTTATACTAAAGACGGTGTGGTATATTTCGTAAAATATGAAATAAGACCCTTTCAATTTAAAATCATTATTTTATTGAAGAGGTGCTATTCATTTTGAGTTCTATGGATGTGGCTTCACTCTAACATTTTAGTTTTTCATAAATTTATGCAAGCATTCCTCGCATTTAAAGGGACAAACTACAGAACGATATAATTATCAACAAAATTACGACTCACAATGCCACTTTCTTTCACTTTCTTTACTTCCGTGGACTTACTATACCAACCAGTAAATGGTCGTCGCAAGAAAGTTACTCTGACAATAATTCTGTAGAGCTCTAGCTAACCAGTTTACACATAACAAATCTAGTGGAAGTACGTACAAAATTTGTTGAAAAATCTTATGTGAGTACTTTTAGAATAAACGACAGCTTTTGATGAATGTATCGCAGTAAACAATGATGAAAATGAAAACCAGACACAGGTTTACAAATTCAGCCACATCGCAGCTAAATACAGCGGGACTGTGCAATGTAAAACTGAAGTGCTCGACTTTCAGAGCTTAGTGTCACGAAGGAGTTACTGAATGAAGTGTAAATTACTATTTTGGCCCTGTAAATAAAACTGCTATGGATCAACTCAAACATTTTTGCCATAAAAATGGTGAAAATTTAAACGTAAACTTCGCATAACAGCATGAGTAACTCAAGCTTTACGATGAAATCGTATTTTGATTACTACTACGCAAATTCGAGAGAGAGGTGAGGTGAGTAATACGAACAGAACAATATCGAATAAGGTTTTCCATTATACATATGGATATTCGAGTTTGTTTTATAAGTAATTAAAATACACGAGAGTGGAACTAAGAGAAGACACTTTAAAAACTTAGAAATATGTATAAAACTGGAGAGATCGTTTATATTAGCGTTGAACACAATCACTTTACCTTGGCCTAAACTTTTACACAAACTAGTACACAGTAGTTTACACAGTAGTTTACAAAAACTAGTACACAAAGATTTACATCCTGGAGAGATAACTTAAAGTGCCACTACCGACGCAGTGGATATCAGCCCACAGACATGCTACTAACTAAGCACTTAAAATCTTAAAGCCTCGCGCCTCTTTCACGTGACGTAGTTGTGCCTGTTAGATGAAGCAGTGAAACTATAGGAAAGTTTTCGGTAATATTTTCATTTAAGAAATAACTGTCGTCCAGGTACAGTTTCCTGCATCACTGCATCACGATAACATCGAACAATCTAAGTAATTAACCCTTTAGGAAGTACAGTAATCTATTGCTACCCGGAACGTAAGGCTAACACAAGGCTTTTCTCACCTACATTTTGCGCCTGAACGCATCGGCAACCCCCAGGTCTTTCCTGTAAGGCGGTTAGGATCTCGCGAGGGGATGCACGAACTTCCTCTCACCGATTTGATTCATATTGACAAGGATGTGTAGGGTATGACTTGCACTTCAACATATGTAAAAAAGAAGAAGCAATTCTCAACCGTCTTCAAGAAAATCAAGTTTGAAAACTTTCCACGTGCTTATATACGTTGCGTGGTCGCTAGTACTGAATGAGTACGCAGTCGAACGAGCAAGCGGTTACTTTAAGAAGCGAAGGTCTTTGGAAAGAATCTCTTATTCTTATCGCTTTAACTGATTTCCATGTAATTCTAACAACAGATTTATTATGACTAAACAAATTATCAATATTTAATGATTTATTTATTATTTTCATAATCTATATGCCTAAAAATAGGAAAAACGTTTCGTAAGGACACTGGAAATAAAAACGATACACAAGAACTTCCAACATAATCAGCACAGTCATTTTATTTATGTTATTTTTTCCACATGTGTGACAAGTGTAATCTGTAATCCATCAGGATAATACTGATCATAGAAACACGAGAATAATTCTTGGAACCTATAGCACTTGTAATAAACACCGAACTTATGCATGTGCTCTTTTTTTGGTCAATGTGACTATTGCAAAACAAACTTCGCTTACATTCATTGACGGTTCTCGGACGTTACACAGTTTTATGGCGTTCCACACACGTCGTTGCCGGAATCACATCATAATGAAGGGGAAAAGAAGGCTACAGTTAGCGTGATCCGATCCGCAGATGTTGGCTCTGAGCACTATGGGACTTAACATCTGAGTTCACAGTCCCCTAGAACTTAGAACTACTTAAACCTAAGTAACCTAAGGACATCACAGACATCCATGCCCGAGGCAGGATTCGAACCTGCGACCGTAGCAGTCGCGCGGTTCCGGACTGCGCGCCTAGAACCGCTAGACCACCGCGGCTGGCTCCACAGATGTCTTGCTTAATAAACTAAGCACTTATTCGCTCGGCTGTAGACTCCTTGAATACGAGCCATCATACGAAGTGTTTACTCACGCCTAAAATTTTTAAACTCCATTCTCTCGAAAACTGTTGGCAGTTGCATCTTCCTGTTTACATATGTGAAGTCAGATGTTCATACGAAAAATTACTTGAAGTCACATTTTGAGAGTTGAGTGCTTAAACTCGTGGGATGTTATGAACATGGACAAAAATAAGAACCATTTACGATTTTTTTCTCAGTTTCGATATGTCATCATGCTGGGACACGTTTGAAATTCATGCAAACCTTTCATCAGCCGCAATGCTTATAAAGCGAGCTCGTAATTTTTTTCACGTCAGCTATCGTGCACTTCTTATGCTAGCGTCCGTGTGCAACTGTCAGTAATAAGAACATCCAAATTACTCACTCTTCGAAATATTTACGTTATTACAAGCACTTGCAGATAAGATACAGTCTGCATTTTTTAAGGGCTGACCTGAATTCTCTGTCCCTCTAGAATACATTAAAAGTAGATTCTGTAATTTAGTGATTGCCTTGCAAATCTGTTTCAAGAATGAATAAGTACCGGGTGGCTGACTACTTCATATTAGTACATGAATCATACACGAATTCCACGAGGAGAAGCGTCTGTTATATGGAAGGAAAAGGAAAGTGAACATTTGGAGGGGACGTGGACGTGAGCGGCCTGTGTTTTTATGCTTCGATTTCGGTGCGCGTTACCTGGGACCGGCAATGCGGAGGAAGTTGCGGTATTGTACCAACACTGAATGACATTAACTGAAGTAGTACAGGGAATTTATTAAATTGTCAGTTACAGTTTAAGAATTACAACATTTTGTCTAATAGATGGTTTTATAAAACTCGTTTTTTTTCTGGCACTACACTACTGGCCATTAAAATTGCTACACCAAGAAGAAATGCAGATGATAAACGGGTATTCATTGGACAAATATATTATACTAGAACTCACATGTGATTACATTTTCACGCAATTTGGGTCCATAAATCCTGAGAAATCAGCACCCAGAACAACCACCTCTGGCCGTAATAACGGCCTTGATACGCCTGGGCATTGACCCAAACAGAGCTTGGATGGCGTCTACAGGTACAGCTGCCCATGCAGCTTCAACACGATACCACAGTTCATCAAGAGTAGTGACTGGCGTATTGTGACGAGCCAGTTGCTCGGCCACCATTGACCAGACGTTTTCAATTGGTGAGAGATGTGGAGAATGTGCTGGCCAGGGCAGCAGTCGAACATTTTCTGTATCCAGAAAGGCCCGTACAGGACCTGCAACATGCGGTCGTGCATTATACTGCTGAAATGTAAGTTTTCGCAGGGATCGAATAAAGGGTGGAGCCACGGGTCGTAACACATCTGAAATGTAACGTCCACTGTTCATAGTGCCGTCAATGCGAACAAGAGGTGACCGGGACGTGTGACAAATGGCACCACATACCATCACGGCGGATGATACGCCAGTATGGCGATGACGAATACATGCTTCCAACGTCTGTTCACCGCGAAGTCACCAAACATGGATGCGACCATCATGATGCTGTAAGCAGAACTTGGATTCATCCGAAAGAATGACGTTTGGCCATTCGTGCACCCAGGTTCGTCGTTGAGTACACCATCGCAGGCGCTCCTGTGTGTGATGCACCGTCACGTGTAACCGCAACCATGGTCTCCGAGCTGATAGTCCATGTTGCTCCAAACGTCGTCGAACTGTTCGTGCAGATGGTTGTTGTCTTGCAAACGTCCCCATCTGTTGACTCAGGGATCGAGACGTGGCTGCACGATTCGTAACAGCCATGCGGATAAGATGACTGCCATCTCGACTGCTAGTGATACGAGGCCGTTGGGATCCAGCACGGCGTTCTGTATTACCCTCCTGAACCCACCGATTCCATATTCTGCTAACAGTAATTGGATCTCGACCAGCGCGAGCAGCAATGTTGCGATACAATAAACCGCAACCGCGATAGGCTACAATCCGATCTTTATCAAAGTCGGAAACGTGATGGTACCCATTTCTCCTCCTTACACGAGGCATCACAACAACGTTTCACCAGGCAACGCCGGTCGACTGCTGTTTGTGTATGAGAAATCGGTTGGAAACTTTCCTCATGTCAGCACGTTGTAGGTGTCGCCACCGGCGCCAACCTTGTGTGAATGCTCTGAGAAGCTAGTCATTTGCATATCAAAGCATCTTCTTCCTGTCGGTTAAATTTCGCGTCTGTAGAACGTCATCTTTGTGGTGCAGCAATTTTAATGGCCAGTAGTGTATATGTTGTCAGTTTTTATAATACCGTCTCCCTCACCTGCATTTCAGTACTAATCTATACATTCTAACGTAATTAACATATCTCCGCTGTACTTTGCAGTGACGAAAAAAATAGTAACCGTCTCCAGTAATATCTTAATTAAGATAGCAATACGAGATTTTCACTGAGACTCCACAGTTGGTAACATGAACGAGCTCTCGCCATATGTCATGTATTTTGCGAATTTCTTTGATACACCACATGATACAGGTTATTCACAATTCTAATGCTTTCCCATTTCTTTTTTTTTTAACCAAGACTCTGCATCTGCTAGCACCGTCTATAGCCTGCTTCATCCACTTCGCACCAGTTAACAGTCGCTCATCTTGGAAAGTTGCAAGAAACACAATGGCTGTTTTGAAGGAGGCTTTCCGAGCCCCTCTCCTGGTCGTTTTGTCATTTGCACAAGGTCTTTCTTGACATTCTCATACCAGGAAGCTGCCGTCTTTGGCCTTGAATCACTTATTAACGAGGCCTCTTTTCCAGCAAGCGACTTCCATACAGCTTGTATAGCTGTAGAAGTGGTATGTGCATTCACTCATTTAATGTGTTACCTTCTCAATCTAGTGTGTGTATCTACAACATAAATAACAAATTTCTTGTATACTACGCACACAAGATATTTCAAAGTAAGAGGTCGTGCTGAAAAGTAATTCCAAATTTTTATTCCGTTCTCAATATCGGCTGAGGTATTACATCTCATGCATGTTACTCGGTTAAATTTCGTGCTTCGCTGACACAACTTGCAATCCTCTGCCGCCAGAGGGCTCCGAATTACAGCGTGTAACGTGGCGGAGTGCAACGTAACTATGTCGGTGCGTGAGAAACAGCGAGCTGGATTCGAGTTCCTAACCGCACAAAACGCGCTTCCAATTGAAATTCGTAGAAGAATGAAAGTAACTGAATCACCAGAATTAAATGTAGCTTCATGGCAATATTGCATTTCGGTTTTATTTTTACCTGGAAATATCCGCACACAGTCCGATTCCTTTACTTCGGACGTCAGAGCATCACCCAGGAAGACATCGTAATACTGACAGTGAAGTTCAAATAATTTACTTCCCCCTATGTTGATCTGATAATCCTAAGATGTAAGTTAAGTAACAGGGCATATCCATCAGAGTGGAAGATAGATTATAATAGTTAGTTTTTCACGTCTGATAGAGAATGATTGCACTACAGTTATTCGATTTCAACCATAACCCAAGTCCTACGAAGTTAATGGTCAGTTCCATGTTAAGATGATTACAGACAAATACCTATACTGCTTTTTCTCAACTGCACTAGAAATGTTCCCTTTGAAAAATTATTGAATTACTGTGCCGATAAATCCCTTACATTATTTGATTTTCAAACAGCTGAGCAAAACTGAACGTACTCAGACATTTCGCTCTTTACCTATTCTGATCAACACTAAACTGACACACAATATTTTTTTAGCGCAACGCAATCTGACTTTCAAAAATCCCTACAAAAGAATGGCCCTGACTAACATTAACCTATACCTTTCACAAATTACTTACCTCACAAAAATCTTCGTTACTCGAACTACTGCAATACAGCGAGCGCCACTACTGCCAGCTAAATAAAAGATTCAAACTACTGGAGGCACTAACTACTGATAGGCATAGTTAGCAAATGATAGATTTTGATAGAGAACAAGCCGGCCGCGGTGGTCTCGCGGTTCTAGGCGCGCAGTCCGGAACCGTGCGACTGCTACGGTCGCAGGTTTGAATCCTGCCTCGGGCATGGATGTGTGTGATGTCCTTAGGTTAGTTAGGTTAAAGTAGTTCTAAGTTCTAGGGGACTGATGACCACAGCTGTTAAGTCCCATCGTGCTCAGAGCCATTTGAACCATTTGATAGAGAACAAACAATGTATTTACCTTAATAGTGTTCAAAAGTCATAATATATATAGCAGTTCATGACATCCATTCTTACAAATGTACTGTTTCTGATGGACACACGTCCAGATCATCCGGCCTCAAAAATCCGCCATCTCACTTCCCCACATCCACTACTGCTGGCGGCTCACCTCCAACTGCGCAACGCTACGCGCTGTTAACAGCCAACTGCCCAACACTACAATAGCGACTATTGCAACAATGCCGACCAGCCTCAGACTGCACACAGCACAGTCAGTGATTTTATATATAGCGCTACGTGGCGTTACCAATAAAAAAACCTAAACAGCCTACTTACACACTGGTAAATACGTTCTACAGATAAAATGTTACAGGTGTTGATACACACTGAAGAGGCAAAGAAACTATACACCTGCCTAATATAGTGTAGGGCCCCTATTAGCATGCACGAGTGCTGCAACACGACGTGGCATGGACTCGACTAAAGTTTGAAATAGTGGTGGATGAAATTGACACTATGAATCCTGCACGGCTGTCCATAAATCCGTAAGAGTACGAGGGAGTGGAAATCACTTTCTGAACAGCGCATTGCAAGACACCCCAGATACGCTCAATAATGTTCGTGTCTGAGGAGTTTGGAGCGCAGCGGAAGTGTTTAAACTCAGAAGAGTGTTCCTGGAGCCACTGTGTAGAAATTCTGCACGTGTGGGGTGTCGCATTGCCCTGCTGGAATTGCCCACGTCCGTCGGAATGCACAATGGACATGAATGGATGTAGCTGATGAGACAGGATGCTTACGTACGTGTCAACTGTCAGATTCGTATCTAGACGTGTCAGGAGTTCCATATCACTCCAACTGCACAGGCCCCACACCTTACAGAGTCTCCACCAGTTTGAACAGTCCCCTGCTGACATGCAGGGTTCATGGATTCATAAGGATGTCTCCATACTCGTGCACGTCCGTCCGCTCGATACAATTTGAAACGAGACTCGTCCGACCAGACAACACGTTTCCAGTCATCAAAATTGCAGTGTCGGTGTTGACGGGCTCAGTCGAGGCGTAAAACATTGTGTCGTGCAGCCATCAAGCGTACACCAGTGGGCTTTCGGCTACGAAAGCATATATCGATGATGTTTCGTTGAATGGTTCGCACGCCCAGCATTCAAATCTACAGCAATCTGTGGAAGGGATGCACTTCTATCATGTTGAACGATTCATTGTTGGTCCCGTTCTTGCAGGATGTTTTTCCGGCCTAAGCGATGTCGGAGATTTGATGTTTTACCGGATTCCTAATATTCACGGTACACTCGTGAAATGGACGTACGGGAAAATTCTTACTTCATCGCTACCTCGGAGACACTGTGTCCCATCACTCGTGGGCCGACTATACCACCACGTTCAAACTCACTTAAAACTTGATAGCCTGCCATTGCAGCAGCAGTAACCGATCTAACAACTGCGCCAGACACTCGTCTTACATAGGCGTTGCCGACCGCAGCGCCGTATTCTGTTTACATATCTCTGTATTTGAATACATATACCTATACCAGTTTCTTTTGCGCTTACTTACGAAAGCGTGGTGAAAAGTAGTGCCTCCGATCTTTTTCCTCGAAAACTCAAAAAGCTTTTTATACAAAAAATATTTTTCGCATTTTACATCTTTATTCTTCATGTCTACATACCTGTTCCTCAACATAGTCATCCTAGCGACGAACACATTTCTCCCAATGTTTTTGGTTCGTCAGTACCTCCAAATATGTGTGGCAAGAGCAAGCCATTAATACTTACTTTCAGCCGGGCAACAGTTCAGGTGTTGAAGTGCGGGAGCGTGAATACAAAACAGTTAGTCTATACCGACAGCTGTAGTTCACTTAGTGGTGCAATGACGACCATGCGGGAAACATAAGGTCGTAAAGTTGTGACGTGCTTGTGGAACGACTATTCGACGCAGATAAAAAACAATCGTCACACTGATGTGTTAAACTTCTATTTTTGTGAGGGTTCACAGCCTCAACATATTTCGAGAACTAAAACATTGTTCAGGTGGGCTGTGTCATTGGTCTTTTTTTTTTTACGTATTCAACTGTTAGAAGCGGACCTCGGGAAGGTCAGTTTGGATTCGGGAGAAATGTAGGAACACGCGAGGCAATACTGACCCTACAACTTCTCGTAGAAGATAGGTTAAGAAAAGACAAATCTACGTTTATAGCAATTGTAGGTTTAGAGAAAGCTTTTGACAATGTTGACTGGGATAATTTATTTCAAATTCTAAAGGTGGCAGGACTAAAATGCTGGGAGCGAAAGGGTATTTACAATTTGCACAGAAATCAGATGGCAGCTGTAAGAGTCGAGGGGCACGAAATCGAAGGGACTGAGACAGTGTTGTAACCTACACCCGATGTTAATAAATCTGTTTATTGAGCAAGTAGTAAAGGAAACAAAAGAAAAATTTGGAGTAGGAATTAAAGTCCAGGCAGAAGAAATAAAAACTGCGAGGGTTGCCGATGACATTGTAATTCTGTCAGAGACAGCAAAGGACTTCGAAGAGCAATTGAACAAAACGGACCATATCTTGGAAGGAGAGTATAAGATTAATATCAACAAAAGCAAAACGAGGATAATGGAATGTTGTTGAATTAAATCAGGGGGACGTAGGTTGAAGTAGTTACTCGGATATGATACAGGATACAGGACAGAGTAGCATGAGGAACTGCATCAAACCAGTCCTTGGACTGAAGACCATAACAACAACATACGAATTCAACTGGCTAATGTCGACCTTTAGGCATTTTGAAGAACGTATCATAAGCTCCAGCTTCAGCTTACATCATAATGTAAGTGCAAAATGTATAGTGAAGCTGGAAGTTAAAGATACGGGCTTGAAAACGACGAAGTTCGAAACTGACCAGTCGCATAGATAAAAAAAAATAATACACCCTTCGTGGGCCTTGTTTTTATTGTCGAAATACTGATGTGTTTACATGCAAATGTACAATATATAAAAATATTTGCATGTGTACTCGTACCCTATGCCGAAAATATCTACTAAGTTTCTCATTCTGGCAGCAGTTCTTTATTCGAATTCTGGAACATCTACTTCGTCTTCGTTGATGAAAGAACTTCGGAAAATAGAGTTTAGTACCAATGTCCTCGGTAACACTACCATCGATATCGCGCAGCGAAGGTACTGATCGTGTTTTGCTGCTGGTACCAGCATAGGCACAGGGAAGCAGTTTAAATCACTTGGTAAGTAGTTCCGTCCAGATTGTCTACCAATTAGGTTCCTTTCAAATTATGCTGATCAATAACTCCATATTTAGCAATCACATACAAATTCTCGCTCAACGAAACAGCCGTCCCCCAAGACTGGAAAATTGGACAGATTACACCAATATTAAAGAAAGAAAATAAAGGTAATCCGCTGAATTACAGACCCATATCACTAATGTCGATCTGCAGTAGGGTTCTGAAACATATACTTTGTTCGAACATCATGAATTACGTCGAAGAAAACAATTTATTGACACATGGTCAACTCGGGTTCAGAAGATATCGTTCTTGTGAAACACAACTAGTTCTTTATTCACTCGAATTAACGAATTGTATCGACAGCGGTTCTGAAATTGACTCCATATTTGTAGTGGGCTTTCGAGGCCGTTCCTGACAAGCATCTTCTAATCACCTTCCGTGCCTACGGCGTATAGTTTCAGTTATGCGACAGTTCGTAGTAATTACAGAAGTGATAATGACGTTCTAAAAGGAAGTGTTATAGGCCCTTTGCTGTTCCTACTCTATATAAACGACTTGAGAAACAATCTGAGCTGAGCTTTTAGATTATTTGCACGTACTACCGTCATTTACCGTCTGACAAAGTCATCCGTTGGTCAAAAACAACTGCAAAATGACATATATAACATTTGACTCTAATAAAATGTGAAGTCATCCACACCAGGACTAAGCGGTTATACGATAAATCACACAAATCTAAAAGCTGCAAATTTAGCCAAATACTTAGCGACTGCACGAATAACTTAAAGTGGAACGATCAGATACATAATGCCGTGGGAAAAGCTAACTAAAGCCTGGGATTTATTGGAGGAACGTAGGTCTCCTAAAGAGGATGTCTACACTACGCTTGTCCCTCCTCTGCTAGCATGTTATTGTGCTATACGGGATCCTTACCGGATAAGACCAATAGTCCAGACAAGGGCAGTTCGTTTTGTATTATCGCGAAATAGGGGAGAGAGTGTCACGAATACGTTACACTAGTCGGGGTGGCAATAATTAAAACAAAGGCGTTTTCCGTTGCTACACGATCTTTTTACGAAATTTCAATCACCAAATTTCTGAATGCAGAGTCTCTTTGGATTTTCTGCCACATTTCGAGACAGAGGTTCATTGTGGAAACTGTTAAAGGTATTCTAAATTTACACAACAGTATTTCGCGAGATTTGCACCGTTTTTGTTTGGAGGATTTCCAAGCACTTCTGTCATACTTTCCCACAGGATTTGCCGAACTGTTAAGATTGAAGCAGTGCGCCTTTGGATTTATTCGATTTCTCTTGGCGTGCTTACTTGAGAAGGACTCTAGAACTGGTCGCACCATCGTCGCATATGCGATTTCATTTAGAGCAACATTGCATTTTGGCAGAATCGTTTCAACAAATCTAAGTTTTTCATTCGCCTTCCCTAATACTGTTTTTCCGAGATCGTCCCATTTCATAATGCTCCTTAGTACTGCCACTGATTGTTATACGACATGACGCGCTCGATATTCATCACTAATCTTGTGATCAGATACTACTGGGTCCGTTCTCTTTCTTATAGCACTGTGAGTTTATGGGGATGAAATTCTCGTGCATCCACTGAGGATAGTTTCTCTATTTCTGAGTCGGCTTTGGCCAAATGTTAGAAGAGCACGAGTGATTGTCTGCTTCTGTCTTACTGAAGGAGATGGATAACGAAACGTTGAATAAAATTTATGTATCTCAATGCTATTCGTTTATTTATTGCAGTCCACATTCTTGAGAAGAGAACTGGAACGATTTTAGTAAATCTTTATAATAATCTATTTTTTTCTGAATGCTGAACTCCGTTTACGGTATGAAATCTTCTCTTAGAAGCGGAATGTGCGCTGATCTGAACCCTCCTCGCAAATTGAAACTGTGTGCCGGGCCAGGACAAATGCTCCACTAACTGAACTACCCAATCACGACTCACTGTCCGACCCATAGCTTTTCTTCCGGCAGTATCTCACGTCCTACCTTCCAACCTTCACAAAAGCTCTCCCGCGAAACTTGCAGTATCAGCGCTTCTGGAAGGCAGGATATTGAGGGGGCATGGCTTAGCCACGGGCTGGGGAATGTTTCCAAAATGAAATTTCCACTCAGCAGCGGAGTGTGCGCTGATGTGTATCTTCCTGGTAGATTCAAATTGTGTGCCTGACATGAAGTTTGGAAGGCAGGAGATGAGCTACTTACGGACGTATAGTTGCGAGGAGGGTTCGTGAGTCGTGTTTTGCTAGCTCAGTTGGTAGAGTACTTGACGTGAAAAACGGAGGAATCGGGTTCGAGTCCCGGACTGGCACACAGTTTTCATCTGCCAGGAAGTTTCAGTTTACTGCGTTTATCATACAAGTTTTGTTAGCTTTATTTTTTTCTTCTACTGTCGCTACAACATTCAGATGGCTTGCTATTCTATGTATAATTTTCCTATGCCTTCTTTTTCCACTTTCTAGGGTGTTTCTCTACTGTGACAGAAAAAGAGCCAATGGTTTTCACTGCCTTAAACCACTTGCGCCGACCGCGGTGGCCGAGCGGTTCTAGGCGCTTCAGTCCGGACCCACGCGGCTGCTATGGTCGCAGGTTCGAATCCTGCCTCGGACATGGATGTGTGTTATGTCCTTACGTTAGTAAGGTTTGAATAGTTCTAAGTCTAGGGGACAGATGGCCTCAAATTTTAAGTCCCATAGTGCTCAGAGCCATTTGAACCATTTTGAAACCATTTGCATTAATTGTATGGTTATCTTTATCATCCACTGCTGTTAGAAAGGTACAGTGCTGTATATGGAGGAGAGTGTACCCAGGAACTCTTGATGTTTCCTGATCCGTTTTTCAGTGTAGTGGCTGATTTTCGAACCACATGAACGAATGCGTGCAAGAAAACGGCATAAGCTGTTTCGGTATGTTTTGCTGCTTTCATTGTTGTGAGGTATGCGGTTGTGTTTTGTTCAGTGCTTGTTGATATTAAGAGTTCTACATATTTAAGTTCTGTATAACTCAGTAAAGCGACATGGGGGATATTGTTAGTTCTCCAGCTACAGAGTTTTAAGCTTAGTAAAATGCAGTATATTTTTAAAACTAGTTATGCAACTTATGGATGTTTAAGCCAAATTTCGTCTACATGCACAGTCGGGAATGGAAGGCCTTCTACCACAGAACAAGTGATATTTTGCAATGAGCTGAGTGTATTTAATGTCTTACTAATTTTGCTTATCTTGAAAATGGACTTTTTTAGTTGCCTGTACCTTCAATTTCAATTTTTTTTAAAACTTGCAATTTGTTTTTGATAATAATTCTTTCTTAATTTGATTGCACTTTCTGATTATTGGTCCACAGCAGATTAATGAAGTAACACATACACCATTAAATACATTATTCACAAGATATTCTGAACCGCAACACTTTTAAATTCGAAAAGGAAATTTGTTGCTAGGGGCATAATAAAAAAAATGGTTCAAATGGCTCTGAGCACTATGGGACTTAACTTCTGTGGTCATCAGTCCCCTAGAACTTAGAACTACTTAAACCTAACTAACCTAAGGACATCACACACATCCATGCCCGAGGCAGGATTCGAACCTGCGACCGTAGCAGTCCCGCGGTTCCGGACTGCGCGCCGAGAACCACTAGACCACCGCGGCCGGCTGGCATAATCATGTTGTACCTTGGAACAACTTCATCTTTGGCAAAACTTTACATTTTCAGAATAATATTTGTAATTTTAGAAAAAAAACTGTAGCAAAAATAAAGTGACTGGAGTCATTTCAAAATGGAACAATAAAATATATTACCTCGCTGCCTAGAGGCGAAAGTCTAAATGTGTTCCAAGTTACTAAACTATCCCCTACTATTACAACAGTATACAGTATACTACGACTATGGTAACAAACTATGCGATTATTACAAGTATAGAAAGAACGTATTACTACTACCAACATCTTGATTGTTCTACAGTAACTACTGTACATATGTTAATAACAGTAAACTTCATACTAATACTTCTGTTATGGTTATTTATGTTACGGTCTCTGACTTACAGAGAATAGTTAAGTAGAATACTTTTGTACAGCTTCAATCTTTCTCTTTTCTTTAGTCTGAGATGGGCACACACACACGCACACACACACACACATACACAATTTACTACGATCGTAATGCATCTAGTTTCTAGAATGAAATTTTCACTTTGCAGCGGAGTGTGCGCTGATATGAAACTTCCTGGCAGATTAAAACTGTGTGCCGGACCGGGACTCGAACTCGGGACCTTTGCCTTTCGCAGGCAAGTGCTCTACCAACTGAGCTACCCAAGCACAACTCATGCCCCGTCCTCACAGCTTTACTTCTGCCAGTACGTCGTCTCCTACCTTCCAAACTTAACAGAAGCTCTCCTGCTAACCTTGCAGAAGTTTCATATCTAGTTTCTCTGCACGTTCCGTATCAAATCGGCCACGGCGTCGGGACCAGCAACATATTGCTTCTTCCAGACAGTAAGGCGACAGGTCATAGCGTATCACTGATCCTTCACTGATTCTTCTCGTTCTTCTTAGGTATGCTTGTTACCGCCTCTCTTCACATTTCCGTTACAAGACAAAGCGATTGTAAATCTGGCGGGCTTCGTTCTAGTTCCGTAGGCTCCTCTATAAACCTTACTCGTCTCTTCTGTGGTGTCTGTTGGCTGTAGTTACACCTTTCTTTTTCCAAGATAGCCTCAGCTAGCAGATTTAAGACATCATAGTCCTGTTTACTCTCATTACGTTGTAAACATCTTTATCTCTTACAGTGTGCGTAGCAGTCCTTGCCGTATCTTCATCTTGGCGACACTGCAGTAGTAGATGATCTGGTGAGTTAATTTCGCCAGTGCCACAGCTGGTCGTGTCCCTTTACCAACTCTATTCAGATGTGTTGGATATGGCCAGTGCCCAGAAAGGTAATTTGACAACAGCCATTCGTGTGTACAGTGAAATATAAATAAGAGAAGCAAATGGTTGGGTATGTAATCTTACGAGGAAAGAGAGCAGGTGTGCTAGCGGCTGGGTTTTCCCAAATGGTCTCCTGGCAACAGAAGTGGCCTCGACAGTGGCGTGGGAAGAGGTGGAAGGAGGCTGCGGCGGAGCTGCGCAGCGTCACACCCAGTAGCCAGACGACAACCTAGGAATTACTAAACGTCTAACTAAGTTTCAGTCCAGTCACGAAAACTGGAAAGGGCTGCGAGACTGGTTTGCTGTCCACATGCTCCTCCATATCAGCATCCAATGACGCCTATCGACTATCTATGACACGGCAGTTAGTCGGCACTGTTGGGCCTTCATGCCTATACGGACGGTGTTTGTTTTGCAACTAAAGATCAAACGAGCAACAAAAAAGTTTAGGAATATTTTAATGCAGTGTCGTTCACACTATAAAAATTGGCGGCAACGGATCATAGTCGTCGGAATGAATTAGTCTGCGACACTACTTTTCTTTAGCACAGAGAAAATATCCTACTCACGTTGATCTACTCTTTTTGCAAGGTAATTTGGAACATGTTGCTGAATTGTGCACAGAAAGAATGATACTATGAAAACGTTTGTTCTTTAAATACGATAATTCATTATTACGTACCATAAAGATCATGAAACACTCTACTTAGTATCGATCTAGGGTAAAGTACTAAAATTCACCTCTCAGCTTGTTACAGAAAACAGCATTCAAATTTTGCTGTGTCGTGTACTAACTGCAGTACGAAACTGCAAATAAATCAGAAAGTAGTGGTAGAACAGAATTTTCCGTTTTTCGTCTTGCCTATAGGATGAAGCAGTCGAAGCAAATCAGGTGATGCTAAGGGAATTAGGTTAGACGAGACACCTAAGTAGTAGATGAGTTTTTTTCTTTGTGCAACAAAATAGTTGATGATGACAGAAGTAGAGACGACATAAAACGTAGACTGGCAATGGCAAGGAAAGTATTTCTGAAGAAGAGAAATTTGTTAACATCGAATATATATTAAAGTGTTAAGTGTATGGAAGTGAAACATGGACGATAAACAGTTTAGACAAAAGCAGAATAGAAGCTTTCGAAATGTGGTGCTACAGAATAGTGCTAAAGATTAGATGGAACGATCACGTAACTAATGAGGAGGTACTGAACAGAATTGGGGAAACAAGAAATTTGTTGGCACAACCTGACTAAAAGAATGGTTCGCCGGCCGGAGTGGCCGAGCGGTTCTAGGCGCTACAGTCTGGAACCGCGCGACCGCTACGGTCGCAGGTTCGAGTCCTGCCTCGGGCATGGATGTGCGTGATGTCCTTAGGTTAGTTAGGTTTAAGTAGTTCTAAGTTCTAGGGGACTGATGACCTCACATGTTTAGTCCCATAGTGCTCAGAGCCATTTGAGCCAAAAAGAATGGTTCGGCTGATAGGACACATTCTGAGACATCAAGGGCTCGCTATTTTAGTATTGGAGGTAAGTGTTAGCCGGAGGGGGGGGGGGGTAAAACTCTTGGAATACACTAAACAGATTCAGAAGGATGTAGGTTGCAGTAGTTACTCGGAGATGAAGCTTGGACAAGATAGAGTAGCATGGAGAGCTGCATCAAACCAGTCTTCGGATTGAAGACCACAACAACAACAACGCTAACAACATACGATTAAAGCATAGAAAAGCCCTGGTGGGCGCAGGTACACACGTGAGCACGCTAAGAACATCCATATTCATTTCCGGAGCATTCAATTCGTAACGAAGTTGGCATCACTAATACGTTCCATCTTTTATTAGTCGTAAAGGTAAATTGTTTATGTCCTGATATGATCGAATGTAAGTGGCTGCGTGATCCTAATTATCACTAGCTACTATTAATCGTAATCTTGATGTTCCTATCACCAGCCATTGTTTATCCAACCTTTTATTATTCAGAGTTTCCCATGTATCGCAGAATACACGCCTCCGTAATGCAAGTTGGCTGAGCATCTATTTAAACAAAAAAACTATCACTTTTTAAATATTTTTCTAGCATTCCATTAAATTGTAGATTTATTTAGTCGTCGAACTACAGGCAACGTTATTCATTTGCAGATAACGAACTATATGGTTGCTCTACTACAGAATGCTGATGCATGTCTGTGAATGCACTGACTTTTTTTTCAGTACTTACGGCCTTGTAGCTAGTTATTCAACAGAAAGTCATTCACTGAAATCCATATTACACGTCGATATTTTATGTTTAGGTGAGACTAGACAACAATGAATTGTTGTTGTGCAGACAAATTTAGAATTAATTACTGCTCTCATCTTTCTTTGCGACATGAGAATTAATATTAACGAATGTAAAGTCCCTTTCAAAGAAACATTTATTATATCTTTGTTGTATACTAACATATGAATGACATACATCTTAACGTATGAGTCGCATACATCTGTCTTGCAATATCTGTTTAAACATTTCTGGACATTGGTAACACGAACTGTCAAACCTTAACAGGAATGATTTTTTTCGGGGACACTGGAATGAGCACTTACGTTCTGTAAAGCTGACAACGCTATCGTAATATACACAAAAAAATTTCGATCACAGTCTGGAGCGGTATTATTATTCAAAAAGCAGTAATTTTGCAGATATCAAAACAGTACATCAATCTTCCAGTCGTCACTAGATACACACATTTTGTTAGATAACTTATCAACAGCCAGAAACAGTGCAGCAGTTGTAACCTAGGTTTAAATGTACATTGCCTATGCTTTTAGTACTTAAGAAGAGGAATGCTAATCACATAAATCGAATAAACGTTCTTTCGCTGAATCCATAGTGAATCGTCAAGAACAAGACATCAGTCTCGAAAACGTCTGTTACCTTTCCAGGAGACGACAACCAAGAAATGTAGTAAAACTTAGAGGAAACTTCTTTCAGCATGGCACGGAAGATGCCTTGAGATTTGGGAGCTCACTTGTCAACAGTACTGTCATACTAAAAACGCTATAAGGCAGATAGCAAATGAAGTGCTACGCGAAAAACGTAGGAATAATAGAAAATGGTTTAAAAATATGGAACGAAGAGACACAAAAAGCCATAAAAAGTGAACAGAAAGCTTATAATGAATACTTACAGAAGAAATCGTTAGAAGCTAAAGAGCAATACCATCGGAAAAGAAATCAAGCAAAAGCGACACTAATATCAGCATGTATTACATCGTGGGACGCGTTTGTAAACAGAGTTCAGCATGATATCCATGCGAGGCAAGAAATGGCACAGGAATTAATGAGACACCTGAACAAAGAAGAAAGATATACCGTAAATCAAAATGTAATACAACCATTTGACAGGATTACACATCGTACAGAACTGTGGTACATTGCAGAAATAAAAGACGGAGATAAAAAAGAACAACTGCAAGGAATAGACTATACTGAACTGCCTGAATTGAAGACAGTTTTTCAAAAAATGAAAAATCGAAAATAACCAGGACTAGGTGGAATACATAGTCAACTGAGCAATTCTCTTAGAATCAAGAATGCTAAATCTCGATAACATGTGCTGGGTAAAATATGAGATACCGGAAGAATGGAAAATAGCAAAAGGTCATTTCAGTATACAAGAAAGGAGAAAGAAGTAATACATCTGCCTACAGGGGCACAGGTATTCTGAATACTGCTTGCCATATCTACAGCAAAATAACAAATGAAAGAGCGCGAAATATCTCGGCTGTAATTTTAATGGAGGAACAAGCAAGTTTCTGAAAGGGAAGATCATCACAGACGATGTTTTTGCCCTGAAACAGATAATTCGAAGGAAACTCACTTAGCATTTGTGAATTATGAAAAAGCATTTGACAGAATTCACAAAGAGAGCCCATGAGCAATAATGTAAAAAAGAGGAATCTCTGAATAGCTCCCTAAAAGCCTAAACATGGACACCAGAACTAGAATTCACATGGGTAAGGAGGTAGGTAACACGTGCAATAGAAACAAATCGAGGAGTAGGACAAGGGTGTAGCTCGTCACGAAAAGTATTCAGTATGAATGTAGATGACATCATCAGGCAGTGGAAAAGAATAGACTACCAAGCACAAATATTGTGGCCGGCCGGAGTGGCCGTGTGGTTCTGGGCGCTTAGTCTGGAGCCGAGCGACCACTACGGTCGCAGGTTCGAATCCTGCCTCGGGCATCGATGTGTGTGATGTCCTTAGGTCAGTTAGGTTTAATTAGAGTAAGTTCTAGGCGACTGATGACCTCAGAAGTTAAGTCGCATAGTGCTCAGAGCCATTTTTGAACAAATATTGGGAGCAATAAAACTGATAACACAGTGTAACTCGGGGATGATCAAGTTATCATACATGACAGCGAAGATAAATTGCAAATGGCATTACATAAACTAAATGAGATAAGTGCAAGCTACAATCTGACTAAATATTTAAATAAAATTAAAACTATATTTGCCCTTTTAGGTACTCAGATAGTAGGAACAAAAATAGTCCTCTATAATAAACCAGTAGAACTGAAAGCTCATTTCAAGTATTTAGGATGAGACATAAAATTCGATCAAGCTGTGGATATATGGAAAAAAACGAATACTTGCTGGCATATATATGGCGCAATGGGGAGAACACTTAAGAGCAAAACAAGTAAAAGACACAACTGAATTTTTATACAGTTATGGCAATTCCTACTCTATCATATGGGGAGAGAAAGCTGGACGCTTATGGATAAAGATTTGCAGCAGTTAGAAGCATCACAAATGAAATTTCTAAGATCTGTGAAAGGGTGCACTATGGAGGATAAAATTAGAAAAAAAGTAATAAGGAACGAATTAGGCATCCAACCAATAATCCAAAAGACAATCCAGTACAAAGAAAAATGGAAACAAAATTTACTTCGTATGACACCACAAAGACTTCCTAAACTAGTAGTAGAATACAAACCAAGGGACAAGAATAGAGTGGGATGACATGAGATCACTGGCCCTTGGCATAGCCCTGGACTGGCAGAAGCAGAAGACTATCAGCATGTTTCACTGCACCGTCACCATGCCCGGTTCTACATCTACATCTACTCCATACTCCGCAAGCCACCTGACGGTGTGTGGCGGAGGGTACTTTCAGTACCACCTATCAGTTCTCCCTTCTATTCTAGTCTCGTATTGTTCGTGGAAAGAAGGATTGTCGGTATGCCTCTGCATGGGCTCTAATCTCTCTGATTTTATCCTCATGGTCTCTTCGTGAGATATGCGTAGGAGGGAGCAATATATTCTGCTTGACTCCTCGGTGAAGGTATGTTCTCGAAACTTCAACAAAAGCCTGTACCGAGCTAC